>NC_089585.1:20160327-20460327 GCF_019320115.1 Miscanthus floridulus | reverse complement strand
CATAACTATCCCCCTATTCATCCTGTAGCTATTCAACACCGGGTTCCCTTTGGATCGTCCTTGCTCCAACTCCAAACCAATTCAAATCACAAACTAAGCCACTATACCCATAGAGTAGCCATCACCATGAGCTCCACCGGTGATCCTGCTGCCTAGTTTTCCACTTTCAAACACCGCATCAAGATGAGAACGACATTGAAGAACATCTTCACCATCAAGCATCCATCAGGCAGGAGTGGCATTGTAGCATTGTTCTTAGTGATCCTAGAATACATGGTGACCAAGACTCTCAAAAGCCGGCAGTCACTTGCAGCTGGTGTACCTCCTATACAAAGAAGGCGGCGCCACCAGGATCTTAAAGGCGAATCAAGCCATAGGTATCCCCAGCAACCAGAAGGTGTTCATGATGTCCTCTGTGGCTTGATGAGGACATTCATGTAGCTATAGGAGCTCAACCCCAATGATGAGTAGTGGAAGGACATCCTTCTTGAGCCCAAGGTTCCTGAACTTGCGGCCCTAGCATGTGAGGCCTATCGGGATGGCTGCATCACCCACGCGATGCTTGAGCTCTTGACGCTCTGCACGGAGGCAGAGTCAGCACCAGTGGGGTGTCAAGACTACAACATCTACCTAGAGGATGAAACATCTAGTCCAGTGACCGGCCAAGCTATGAAAATGCCTAGCTACGGCCACGCATTCCACCGCAAGTGCATCACCAAGTGGTTTGGCCAGAGATCCACCTGCCCGATGTTGATATTTCTTAATGACTATTGGAGGATTCTAATGGCTATTAGAGGATTCCGCAAGCACACGGAACTATCGTATAGCACTTCGCTCGATGAGTACCGAGTGTCGAATTTATAATTTATCACACAGGAAGGCGGAAGGCTAGAATTTATAAGTGGACTAGGATTGGCTAGAGGAAGGCAAGAAGTGTATTAATTGTTACCTCCCTGGTTGTTAGAGCACTGATTCTAGCCTTGATGTTGTGGATGGAACCCGTTGTCGGTGTTTACAAAGTTGAGGTCCTCTTGGGTTTTGGGACAGGCATTGACCGAATGTCCAACATCTCCACTAGACTTCGCAAGTCATGTGGGACTCCATGTCTTTGAGTGTCTCTTGGGCACTCACCTTCTCAAAATGTTCCACTCACTTTGCGAGTAGATCCATCTTAGCTATAGGCATGTCAATTTCTTTAATTGAATGCATACCTCGTTTATGGGGTGGAGTCGATCGTCGCTCCATCCTTGGTTGGAGACCATCCTCTCAAGTCAGTGTCTTTGCATCTGCAACACTTAGTGAAAAGAATGCACCACCACCACCAGCATCTGAATGGCTCCTATCTAACAACACTAATCCATGGTAGAAGTTCTAGATCAAAAGCTAGTCTTCCATGCCATGGTGTGGGCATGCAGAGATGTACTCTTACATTCATTCCAAAGCCTTGGGAATCGATTCATCTGCTAGTTGTTGAAAACTAGTGATCTTATTGTGAAGAGCGTTAGTCTTCCCCATAGGGAAAAACTTAACTAGAAAACTAATGGAACACTTGTCCTAGGTGTCTACAGCATTGCGGTTAGAGTAAAACCAATGCTTACCCTTTCCTAACAAAGAGAAGGGGAAAAGGCAAAGACGTATAGCCTCTTGGTTCACTCCCTTAATGGTGAATGTGCTACAAATCTTCAAGAAATGTTGGAGGTGAGCATTTGCATCCTTGTGGGCTTTCCCACATAATGGACTAGCTTGAACCATCATAATTAACGCTGGCTTAAGCTCAAAGTTAGTGTACCCATTGATAACATTTGTGTCTGGTGGCTACATTAGTAGCTGAGGGTGCAGAAAAATCACGAATGGACTTATCGCCCATGATCATGAAGGGTAGTGATAGGATATGAGGAAAAAAAGGATAAACTAACTAGGATAACTAACAAGAGCCTAGCTAACAAATTTAGCCTTATAAATTAGATGCCAGTTGCCTTCCCTGGTAATGGCGACAGAAATGCTTGTTGATATTTCTTAACAACTATTGGAGGATTCTGCAAGCACTGCAAAACTATCGCGTAGCATTTCACTCGGTGAGTATCGAGTGTCGAATTTATAATTTATCACATAGGAAGGCGGAAGGCTAGAATTTATAAGTGGACTAGGATTTGCTAGAGGAAGGCTTGAGTCGATTGATCCTAGGTAGGTAAATGATAGTGAAGGATGAATGTGAACATCCTAAACTAACTACTAAATACAAACTAACCAGAGATAGCTAGGTGGGAGAGCGAGCGACATATCTTTCTAGTAACTAAGGGTAAGCAAATAACTAGGAGAAATGTGATAGTACTTCGGAGCACAGCCCGCCTACCAACTAGGAGAGTTAAATAGACAAGATCTGCCACGAGCCCTAAGATTTAATAACTAGACCTATCGTCGTGGAATACAGAGGATGGACACGGCTGTCACCACTTGCCACCTACCATAATTTATCCGAAGGCCTAGCCGTATCCATAGGTAATCTATAGCCTAAGCACCACGCTTAATCTTTAAATTTACTACTTCGATCCTGAGCTCCGATGAAATAAGGTCAAAGCACCCTAACCAGATGGTGGAACCGGTACTAACGAAGGACTACTAATGATAAGATAACCTATGCTACTAATGCCAAACAACAAGCACCTAAGCTCACTAATGATGAACACTAATGACTAAGTACTTAAAGTAAAGCAAGCAATACTAGAATAAAGTACTAAAATAAATACTGAATAAAGTAATGCAGAACTGAAAGAATTGCAAAGGAGCTATACCAGACCTAGAAGACTCTTCCAGACTCTAAAAAGCTCCGCTCTTGCTCTACTCCACTACTAGACTACTACTCTATAGCTAATACTAAGCTAGAAAGCCAAGAGAAGCTTGGAGAGCTTAGAAATGAATGGGGAAGTTCTCCACCGAGCTCCACACCTACTATTTATAGTGTATAGTGAGGGGAGGGGTATTTGTAGGCAGTGGCAAGGTCGGTGGCCATCCTAGGGCATCGGGTGGTGGCACGGGGGTGCTGGCCAGTCCTTGGATGCACTATCTTAGCATCCAAGGGTGATGGTTGCTCCTCTAAGGCAGTTGTGAAGATAGCACGTGGTGAAACTAGGACGGTAGGTCAGTTGGTAAGTCGGTTGGAGGCTCCCAAGTGTATGACAATGGGCCCATGAATCCACCAGCATTAAATTTTGTCCGTTGATCAAACCGACTTGAATGGAGGCTTGTGATTGGCTTAGGAATAGCTCCCATGGATCGGTGGCATGGTAGGGCCACCTGGGGGCCAAGCACGTTGGCCCAAGTGGGACCAAGGCCTTCTACCACATCCACTTGCTCCATATGTCCATATTTGTCACCTTTTTGGCCAAACTTTAGTATATTTTATGCATACAAATAATTCTACAAGCACGAACTTGGTGAATTGTAAACATAATTCTACACATGTGATGATGATTTATGTCACTTTACCATGCTTTTGGGTATAATGTTGATGGTCAAAATGGGTGTTAGTGACCATCAACAAGCTCCCCCAAGCTACCCCTTTGCTGTCCTCAGCAAAAATGTGGGGTTAGCATGGAATAGGTTGTAGGATCAGGAGTTACAACTATGTAATGCCATGCAAAGACTTGTATACAAACAAATACTATCTCTTGAGTTGAACATGTTAGCACTTAGAAATTTCACCATCAGTCTTAGCAATGTGGGACTTATGGCTTTCACCTTGATACAAGTAATTGCAAGAATGTGTAGCTAGATAGATACTTTTTGCCTACTTTGGTTTAGCTCAAAGTTCCTGGAGGTTTTCAAATGATTTGAAAAGAAAACTTGCCTAAGTTCCTTGGATGGTACACTCAAGTCACTCAATGGTGTTTGAAATCCTCACCAAGGACACGAATTTTAGCCTTAATTTCTATCCTAAAGCTTATGTGGAGCTCAAGGTAGGGGTAAAAGCATAGCTTACTTGAATTAAATCTATTGCTAAGTCAAACACTTCAATCAGAAGGAGCAACAACTCATACAAATTGATCAAGAGGTGCATGTGTGTGGTATTTTTGGTAGAAGTGGTACTCCTTTGAAAAGTTTCCCTTCTCTAGCTTCTTTTGGAGGGGCATGGCTACTTTTCTTTCTCACTTTCTCTCTCTCTCTCTCTTTGAACACTAGAGTTTTTTGCTCTTTTATTCTCTCTCATTTTTTTCTATAGCCCATGCCTCCCTTTTGATGTAAGATTGCTAGAGAGGTAACTTTGATTCTCATAGAGCAATAGCAAATGGAATGCATATATGGATGCGTATCCCCAGTGTAGGAATAGAATAAATATATGGGTGTACATGATCTTGATCAAAAAGCATGAAAAGTTTCTCTTCTCAGATCAACAAGGCTTGAAAACTCTCAAAACAAACAAGCAGCTTTTATGGTGTAACTTTGATTCTCATAGAGCAATAGCAAATGGAATGCATATATGGATGCGTATCCCCAGTGTAGGAATAGCATAAATATATGGGTGTATGTGATCTTGATCAAAAAGCATGAAAAGTTTCTCTACTTAGATCAACAAGACTTGAAAAATCTCAAAACAAACAAGCAACTTTTATGGTGGCTTTATCATGTATGAGTGGATATTTATTTGGCTCTAGTAGGAATTTATCATCATTGAGGAACTTCTAGCAAGAGAGTTTAGCATTTTGCAAAACAAAACTCATGGTTGCCATTACCATTCCTCAGATAGGTTCAAAGATTTACTCTAATCATGGCATACAACATATCTCACAAAAGCCTATTCTTGCTTCCAGCATTTACAACCCACGAAAGCATTCAACTTAAGATGAACTCTAAGTTTATCATGCTCAAAACTTAAGAAGTATAAGGTTGTATCACAAGCTTTTGCGAAGTATCATAGAGCAACTATTCATCGTCTCCAAATAATTTTATCATCATTTTATTAGAGCAGAGTTTCTCTCAAAATAATTTAAAGGCACTCCTCTCTACACTCTATGAACATGAATATTGAAATATAAAGCAAACATGAATGTAAAGAGAGGGTTTAAGATTTTCATACCTAAGCGAGGAGAGATGTCTCCGCCAAGATTGCCTTTTGCATAGGTTGGAATGTCTTCTGGTGGCTCTTTTGATTCTTTTCTTTATTGACTAACTGGAATGCATAAATGACTAGCTAAACCAATAACTACTAGATAACTTATTCAGTAGGGATGCTACTAAATTTTATTCATTATTACTATTTGTTCATATGTGTTGCTTTAAATGCATATCTATCCTATCAGGCATTAGCTACTATAGACTTTATTTATTAACATAGAGTAGCTAAATGCAACTAACCTATCATGTGATGTAAAGCAACTTTTTTTGGAAATGAAATGCAACTAACGAAATGTGATAAATAAATGCAAGGAATAGAATACTTACCTTTTTGTCAGGCTCAAGGTCATTCGTCCTTGGGCGGAGGTGTTTCCGCTTATTCACCTCAGAGGCCTGGTTAGGATCAGGATCAGGTGATGACGAGTTTGAGGACGGATCTTTCTTTTTAAGCCATCTCTTTCTATTCTTCTTCTTGATAGGTTTCTCCGGCTCTTCAATCGGCTTTGGTTTCTTCATCTTGATTCTCTTTAGAAGCTTTTTCTTAACCTGTTTCTCATCAAAGAGGGGTTGTCTAGAGACAAAAGTAAATATTTCTTTTCTTCCATCAAAGTGGAATTGAATTTGCCTAGAAGCCATGTGTATGCAAGCATTTGAAGTATTAAGGAAAGGACGACCAAGGATTAATGGTGTATCCACGGCATTGCCCATGTCTAAGATCATAAAATCTATAGGAACATAAACATTCCTTACTTTATCTAGTAAATCAGTGGCTATAGCCTTGAGATAACAGGTGGATTGATCAGCTAGCTGTAAGTAAACTGAAGTTGATGCTAGGAGAGTATAAAACAACTTATCATAAGTTGACTTAGACATTATGAAAAGTGTGGGGGCCTATAAAGCAAGTAATGATTAGGTTCCTAGGATCACCTATCTTAATAGAAAATCCCCAACCATTCTTAGAGAAGTCATACCTTGCTGTGACAAGGTTGGCTGTCTCCATGGTTCCCTCAGGTTTGCTAGGAATTCTATCTTTTTCATAGGATGGGATAGCAGTAGCAATTTGAGCTAATTGGGTTTCTATCATCTTATTAAAACTAAGTTGATTCTTTAAGACAAGAAAATTCATCCAATTTAGCATTTATGTTTTCCAACATCTTGTCATCAGCATGTAGTTTTTAATACTATCAGTCATTCTATGATTGCTATAAACAAGATCTTTCAAGAAAGCATAACTATTATTACCTTGATTATTCAAATGAGAAGAAGTGTAATAATTGTTACCTCCCTAGTTGTTAGAGCGCTGATTCCAGCCTTGATGTTGTGGATGGAACCCGTTGTCGGTGTTGACAAAGTTGAGGTCCTCTTGGGTTTTGGGACAGGCATTGACCGAATGTCCAACATCTCCACAGACTTCATAAGTCATGTGGGACTCCATGGCTTTGAGTGTCTCTTGGGCACTCACCTTCTCATAATGTTCCACTCACTTTGCGAGTAGATCCATCTTAGCTACAAGCATGTCACACCCAATTTTGCATAGCAAAATCAAGTACTCATATATGTGCGCCCAGGATGTCTAAACACACACATATATCACAAATTGCAATAATATCAAGGTAAAATACTTATTACACCGCATATCTCATCACAATGTTAATACAAAGTTTGCTCATTGGCAACATTATTACAAACACAGTGGACTAACTAGCCCAATCTACCATAGGGACTCCAACTGGTGAACATCTCCCTAGTAGTCCTGGACATCCTCCAGAAACTCTTCATACCCATTATCTGTAACCCATCTGGTATTTTCATTTGATGTAAAGCAAGTGTAAGCTCACCATGCTTAGCAAGTATATAAAAGGGATCTATGAGGCTCAAAGGCATGACATGGTTTGACTGCGGTTCACAATTTTAGTTGTTCAAGTTTAGCATCCTAAATCACTACTTTAGTGAATAATCCCAATTCCCAAGTGATATTAGAGTATAATCAAGTTTATATCAATTCCCATCCATCCATAGTAACCACTAATCATGAAGGATCCAGACCGCTCGTATCCATGAGCACGGCTGTTATAATAGGTCAAATATTTCTACAGAAATGGTACAACTTTACCCACCGAGCCGTGATTCCTAATGTCAGGGTTTGTAAAGCCCACTACACCTCTATCTAGGAAGTGTGGCAGGGTTTCACTACATAACGCTTAGCTAGTCGCACTAACAAGTTGTAGCTGCTAAGATTTTAGCCATCTAGCCGTATGTGGCCCTCCTCTAGGAGTGGCGCGTGTGGTCGTAGCACAGTACACACACCCTAGTAGGTAAGGAAACATACCGACTAGTGCCCCCCTCTTATCCTTACGGAAAGCTACAGACAAGCTAGTACAATCTAGTTAATAGGTTAAAGTCTGAGCCATATGACACTCGAGGTTGTATGAAACCCCCTAGGTGGCCGCTTCAGGATTAAGTCCTTATGGAGAGGCACTAGAGTACTCAACCCCATACTCTAGCACCCTAAATGTTGCTAAAAAGCTCCATTTTATCACATTGCATAATGCCTTTAGTCATGTTTAATAGTTATTTTATGTTAAGCGCTGCAACATCTATCCAAATGCATACCCAAACCCTAGGTAACAAGGATATGTGGTACAAGTAATCATCTAGGTAAAGTCCTTAAAGGTATTTCAAATTAGACACATGCATGAATATGAATGGTAATAGTTCATAGGTATAAGGGGCCTTTGGTACACTTGCCTTCTTCAAAGCTATCCTAGTAGTGCTGATCTTCCTATTGCTGGTCCTCAGCTACCTCAAACTACTCACCCTCTAATCGTGTTCCAAATCACCAATCAAGCATCTAATCCAATCATTACATGCATACAAATAGACTTTTATTAGAACAGTACACCAAATAGTAGAAACATGGATTAAAAAGCTTATAAAACTATTCTAAGTACTGCTACAAACACGTGAGCGAAAGAATCACTCAAATCGGACTTAAAACGCAAAAGTTACGCATGGAATAAGGTGCAATGGCATTTCTGTAAATAAACTAAACTTATTTTTGAATTTAAACAATAAAAATATGAATTTACACGGTTACTGGACAGCGCATACTATTTTTTGGAAACTATAGGGTCTAAAGTAAATAAAAATAGGACTAAATAATAATTTATTTGAACTGTTATGGATTGCGGGTTGATTTACCAAAAATAGAGGGGCTATTCTACAAAACTGGCGTGGCTTGACTATGGGTTGACCGCACTGCTGACTGGGCAGCCATGTGGCCGTATGCGTTTGGCGCGGTGCACCACGTGGTGTGGGCACGCGCTGACATGGTAGCGGGGCTAGGTCCATGGGTCCACGGTGGACTGGTCATGTACCGAACCGGTACGTTCTATTCTCAACCATTCACTCACGATCTAATGGCATAGGGTGCAAAGGAGTTCCTCCATCGGCTGCACAGTACCACCGGCGAGCCTACCATGGCCAGCAACGAGGCGAATATGACGGCGAACGCCGGTACGGCGATTCCGGCCATCCCAAACCAATCTGAACCCACTGACGTGAAGCGCAAGACCTCGCAAACTTAACGGATGCACTACCGAGGGTAGGAAATGCACCGGAGCGATGTCCTATGACGGCCCCATGGCTGGTGGAGTCTAGAGTTCGCTGGTATGCTGTTCCAATGCATAATATGATGAATGGAGGGCATGGGGAGAACGAGTAGCTCACCGTGAGTCGGGAGGAAGGGAGCATGGTGTCTGGGAAGGCCTCGAAGGTGCGAGTCGACGATGGTGGTGAACTAGAGAGAGAAAGAATGGCGTGGGTTAGGGGAAAACCAAGCAATCCGTGACCAAAACATGAAATTGGTCATACCTATGGCTGCAGGGGAACATGACAAAGCTTCAGGACATGACGGCGTTGAGGTTAGGGCACCAGAGCAGTGGGCTACAGGGCGATGGTGGCGAGCTCGAGCGCGAACAGAGGAAAGGGAAGAAGGAGACAGTCAGGTTTGGGTTTTATAGGTGGGCAGCTGCTATGGTAGAAGGAAGGGGAGTGGGGAATGGTGATTTCGTATGCCTTCCATGCGGGCACGGTGGACCGGCGGCTTGCCGTGCATGACTTGCGCCATTGCTAGGGCGAAGGAAGGAAAGGAGCACCGGGGAAGAAAAGGAAAGGAAGGGGAAGGAGAGAGCAAGCACTGACATGTAGGGCCAGCGGCGTAGTGAGAGGGAAGGGAGTGGATGGGCGTGTGTGGGTGTGGGCACTACGGGGCAGGCCGATGCGGGCCGGGGTGCTAAGCTGGGCTACGTGGGCGATGCAGCAGGCGCGCGAGTTGGAAAGCGGGAAGGAGGGGAGGCACACGGAGCAGGCCAGCAAGTGGGCCAGTGCAGAGTAGGCTATACGCAGGAGGAAGGAAGAAAGGGGAGTCGTAGCTGGGCCGCCGAGCAGGCCAGGCCAGGAAGGGAAGGAAAAGAAGGGCTAGGCCAGTTCTAGGGATGGGCTGAAAATGAAGAAAAGAAGATTTTTTTTCAATATCAAATTCTTTTCCAATTCTAGTTTTCAATTCTAAGCCAAATTCAATTGGAATTTGATTTCAACTTCATCCCATTCTAGCCCTACACTCAACCAAAAATAATATGCTTCAGCATGAATGCAACAAACATGTTTCTAAACCTTAAAGTTAATTTTATTTAACCAAAATTTATTATTTGGCCTAAGTTAAAAATACATAGAAAATTAAATAAATGCTCAAAATTAATTGCTAATTTGTAGTTGAAATTTTTGGGTGTTACAAACCTACCCTGCCCTTAAGATGAATCTCATCCTCGAGATTCGAATGGTTCAAAAAGATTGGGATGGTTAGATCTCATATCATCCTCTCTTTCCCAAGTTGCCTCATCCAAAGAGTGTTTGTTCCACTGAACCTTGCACATTCTTATTATCCTGCTTCTTGTGATTCTCTCCACTATTTCCAAGATTCTCACTAGATATTCTTCATATGATAGATCCTCTCGGATATGTAGTTCTTCCAAAGGTAGTTGTTCCTTAGGCACTCTCAAACATTTCTTAAGTTGCGATACCTAGAAGACATCATGAACACCTGAGAGTTGTTCCGGTAATTCCAGCTGGTAAGCAACTTCTCCTCTCCTGTTGATGATCTTGAATGGTCCCGCGTACCTGGGTGACAACTTTCCCTTAGTATGAAACCTCTTAACTCCTCTCATAGGTGAAACTTTGAGATAAACAAAGTCACCAATTTCAAACACCAAATCTCTTCTTCTCATGTCAACATAGCTTTTCTGTCAAGACTGTGCAACCTTCAAGTTTTGCCTTATCGTTTGTACCTATTTCTCTACTAGTTGCAAAACTCCTGGTCCAAAGACTTGACTTTCTCCTGTTTGATTCCAAAACAGTGGTGTCCTGCACTTTCTGCCGTACAACGCCTCAAATGGTGTCATCTTAAGACTTTTCTAGTAGCTGTTATTATAAGAGAATTCGGCATAGGGCAAACTTTTGTCCCAACTTGTTCCGTACTGTAGAGCACAAGCTCTTAGCATATCCTCTAAAATCTAATTTGTTCTTTTGGTCTACCCTTCTGTCTGAGGATGGTAAGCTGAGCTAAAGTTACACTTCATATCCATGGACTCATGCAATTTCTACCAAAAATGTGATGTGAATTGAGTACCCTATATGAAACAATCTTCTTTGGTACTCCATGTAAACATACAATCCTTTCCATGTATAGCTCTGCCAACTTTGTAACACCCCAGGTGTTTGGCTTCCACATTTGCACTTGCATTTCATGAACATGAGCATCATTCATTCATTCATAAGCTTATATCACATGAAACATGGCAACATGTTGCATATTTCATGAGTGTTGTTTCTTGTATGAAATGAAAAGTGTGCAACACTTAAGTGTAACATGTGCAACTCACTTTAGGGAAATATGGTTAGTTAATACTATGCAACAAGATCATGAAACATTTGAAACATGACTATGAAACATTTTTAACATTTCATGTGTTTTTCATTGTTTCAGTACATACGATGCTTGATTCTTGTGTGACCAAGGTGTGGTGTGGCTAATAATTCTCTTAAACAACTTAGTGATACCTAGAATGCCATTTGGAACATTGTTCATATTGATCATGTTGCCTAAATAGGATTTCAAAAAGTGGTTTGACTTGTTTTGACCCCTAAACTGTTTTGTTTGACTATTTAAAAAGTGTAGCTTAGTATGTTTGCATGTCTGAGCAACCTAAAGCAAAGTTGTAGAAAATTTTATAAGAAACAAATTTTGTTTAGGAGCCAAGTAATGAAAATGTGCACAACATGTTCAAAAAGGACCCACAAGTCACCATTTCCTCTAATTAATTAAATAAATTAAGAAAGGTATGCAAAGAAATGTTTGGGTGATGAACACCCTACTTTCTGGTGTTCTTGTGATATGTGTAATGAGTGAGTAGAGTTAGTTTTGTCCAATTATTTGTTTACATCATATGTTAATAATTATTTCGTTTGCATTATGTCTCTCTGGACAGATCTGGGGACTTTAGATAGTTCCCTATGATATTTTGATTTGCTGTGAATGTAATGAATACAAAAGTTGTAGATAATTTACGTATCTAGCTCCTGTCAAAATTTGATGGCATTTGGCCTATTAGTTTAGGAACTACAGCTGTTTAAAGTTAGGTTCCAGTTTTACCTACCCTCTGTCATGTGTGGACAGATTTCTGTTGATTAAAGAATTCGACCTGGTAAAGTGTCGAATCATGCTTTGAGGTCTGAAAATGAATTGTAGACAATTTCATAAGCTTTCAAAATTGTCTTATTGCATATCATTTGGATTTATAGATCTCCAGTTATGGCTAGTTTACTGTACCGCTACATAGTCTTTATTTTGCTGAAATACAAATGCTTGAGTGTATGCTTGGTGCAATGTTCTCTTTGATTGTTAGAGGTTAGCCTAACTTGAGAATATGCTTAGGTGCAGGTGCTAGGTCATTAACTGAAGATGAGCAATTATACATTAGGTTGCATAAACTTGGTAAGTAAAGTGATTTGAATAGGGCTTAAGTTGGAATATGCAGACTACAGCGAACATGTGCATTCCCCGAGCATCCCTGACATTCGTTCATGTGCATCCATGATATTTATCTTGCGCATTCATGCAATAGGTGTGCCGGAGGGACTGACGTTGCTAGAGTTCGAGGGAGCCAACCAGGAGGAGGAGCCCGAGGTGCAGGAAGCCGACGAAGCAGCCGCCGCGGAGGAGTTGCCCGAGTGCCCTGACCACCAGCCTTCCTCGTTCCTGAAAGGCAAGCCCCAGAGCATATTAAGCCTCCCATGTTTTTACAAATACATTGAGTATCTTTTATTCGTTGATGATGCATTAAGTATAGGAATTGGTTGGAACCAATTGCTGCATTATATATCCCTCCTTGTCCAGATATCGCACTGGAATCCTATTTAAGTTCAGGAACGGGTTAAATGCTTAGCCATGCTTAGTGCGGTAGAAGTCAGGTGATTTCCTATCACCTGCGAGCTTTAGGATGAGGTGGATCACGGTTGGCTATATTTGCTATCGTGGAAAAGAACCATGTTAATAATGAATTAAGACCAGGCGGAGTCTTGTGTAGGTTTGGACATAGTGACTCCGTCTGAGTCGTTTAAGGACCGATACGCTGTACGTCCTTATGTCATGTTGAACACAGCCTAACACTTAGCTGGCCGGATAAGTCATTCCGACCGCGATGCCTAGTAGCTCGGTTCAGGCCGGGGACACGAGCAGGGGTCCGCAATCTGGATGGAAGTAAGGATGTGCAGGGAACCATTGGCGTAAGCCCAAGGGCGGGTTAAGTCACCGAGCACTCATGGTAGAGTGGTTCTCTGATTTTGCAGCACTGTTCGGACTCGTGACTTCTGAATTGTACCAACGGTGACTTGATTGCGACCCTGATGGGGGAAGCAGGGTTTGTGTTAGGAATACCCCTCCAGCTGGATAGGAATCGATTCGAATCGCCGTCTCTCCCGAATAGTGAGAACTTGACTGAGTAGCGGCAACATAGATTCAATTAATTTAACGATATGGTTAAATGGATGATGATGATAAGGTTGCCACAATGAATACCTGATATGGTTCTTAATGTTTACACCCTAATAAAATGATTGCTTAGTATAGGTGCTAATATAGATGACAGGTTAATGGCTAAAAGTCACTTCTAGTTCAGGTTAAGAGTTGATCATTATTACTTATGCTTTTCTACAAAATAAAAGTGTCAGCCAGATCCACTACATTAAGCTATGCATAATCCTTGGTGTCTTTTGTTTGGTTTTCGATGGGTAAGTCTAGCTGAGTACATTCCCGTACTCAGGGTTTATTCCCTCTTGTTGCAGATGACCTCGTATATCAGGGATTCTGTAAGTATTGTCTCCACCCGGTGGGTGATGAAGACTAGATCATGGGCATGATCTTTGTTCTCTTATCTAAATGCTTTTGCGGGTTGTGATCAACGAACCAGTATGTGTATTTGAACTCAGTGTGTAAGTTAAACTATTTGCTTCCGCATGTTTTACAAGACTTGTTTTGTAATAACGATGACTCTGTGATGATGTAATCTATTTGCGAACATCTGCAAAATGTTGTAACGTACGATATGTTATGTTGAATTACTATGATCTTGGTTGTATGCAAGTTGGTTTGAAATCCTTCGAGATTTCAGTTGACTACCAGGTTTATATGGGCTCAAGTTCGAGAATTTGATCGTTTCGGCGATTGTTTTTGGACTTGTGCCCTTATAAATTGGTCGGTTCTGTGACAGCTAGCATCAGAGCTAGATTCAACATTAAACATGTCTTACGGCTATTTAAAACAAAAGCTTTTGTTGTAAAAACGGTTTTCCAACTTATAGTTATATATAAGTGTTCAAAAATCAAAAATTTTATGGTATACTGGTGATCACATCCCTTATAGCCCACTTAAGGACTTCTAGGTGGCCTATATATAATTACTAACTTGGGGGAATTGATGGTTTCTATTTCGTCGTCCATGCGGTGTGATATTGCATGGGAGCCATTCGTTTGAATGGCAATGTATGGATCAATTGCCTCTACGCCAAGGTAAGCGAGAGTTGCGAGAGCATGACCGTCCAACCGTCGGTCTAGGGGAGAGCTAGTTGTGGTTACTGGAGTATTTACATGTTGCATACAGGTATATATGAAGGTACTTAATTGTGGGTATATTTGTCGGGTAGTTTGGATACCGAAGTATATATATCTGGGGATGTATATATGGAGAGTATCTTAGTACTACTTGTGTAATTTAGCATTATATCTTGTTGGGTTGGGCTGCAATGAAGTTTTCTACAGGTATGCTAACAACGCACTGTGTAGATCGACTAGTTACCGCTAATTGAGAGAACGTATGTATGCCACCGTATATTCCGCTAAAGCTTAAATTTTCTTAGGTTTGTGAGGACGTACGGAACAAGCATGCATCATATTCACTCATGTCCTTTATATTGCATTACTCCCTCCCTTATAATTGCTTATCCCAAGTGTAAAGTGCAATCTCTCAGCAAAATAATCCTCTCACGTGAATTGTATCCCTTTTTGATACAGATGGCCGCGCCCGTGTTTCCTACTAGTAGCAGCACCTTTTTGGACCAGTTCGGTACTCCCACTTTGCTCTAGAGGGTGCTCAGTTCAGTTGGGTACCCGGAGGCACCCAGCTACACGTGGAGGCAGGCGGTACCATTGGGAGATGTACCATGGTACGTCGTGACCTTTATAGTGCCGCAAAACCCTACAAGACCGTTGTGGCATGGGTGGAGCATTGAGACTGATGGGCAAAGCCCATGGGAAGCCGTTCAGGTTGCTACCCTTGATGTGCTGATGGATATAGCACAAAGCTTTAGGGATGAGTTAGTGGGTGGACCAGCTTCATCCATTCCTCGAGTGTCTCCTACTGAGGCTGAGTGGACTCAGGACGTTGGCCAGGCCTTGGTTCGAGGCCATGGCGAACGTGTGCAGAGCGACAACGCTGGAATGAGTGCTATGATGGCAGTCTTGAAGCTTTGTCGAGTCAGGCAAAACACCCTTTCTAGGGCGCTAGAAAAAGCTGGCAAGGCAATGGCAGCCCAGCACAAGTTCCGGTTGCGTGCCCGCAAGTATCGCCATAGGGCGGATGCATGTGGGAGAGCTCAGCAAGAAGTTGAGGAGATTCACGGTATTGCAAATTATCATCTACAGCAGTGGGGTCAAACAGCACGCGAGAGAGACGAGCTTCATAACCAGCTGATGAACCTCACTATTGAGAGAGATGAGGCTGCACAAGAATTGGATCATGTGACCCATCACAGAGATGCAGCTTTAGAGTTAGCAGAGGAAAGATGTCGGGGTTGGATTTTGGCTAACCACAACACCTTTCAAAGGGAGCAAGCACTGCAAGAACAGCTTGAAGAGCTTCAGGTTGTGCACAACCGTTTGTTTCCTATTCCTCGCCCCATACCAAGGTATCCAAATGTGGGTGGACCTCAAGTGATTGAGGCCGATGAGGAAGAAGAGGACGTGCAGATGGATGGCAATGTAGCTGAGCCTACAGATGAAGAAGAGGAAGACTTAGAAGAAGTCCAAGGTGTCTCTGATGTGGACAGCGATCACTTCGACGAGTAGTTCGTTAGCAAGTCTCACTAGTTAAGCCTTTGCAGTCATTGATGTAATGAACTTAAGTACGAAGACTGATGTTGGATGTACCCTTTTAATTCAAACTTGGCATGTAATGTACTTTAATTCGCTCAATTCGGGATGCGTATCGTAATGGTTCAGTTTAAAACTTGTCATGTTGGAATGCACTGCGTATGGCGCTAGTAATCTACTTGATGATGTGGTGATTGGAGAATGAATTATTGCCTTTATTTATTGTATGAAGTTTTCATTCTTGTTAGTAAATTCAGTTTGGAACAATTACATTATTCCTCTCCAATGTTCTAACATCATCAATAATTACTGGTTGCGCATTATGCAGATGCCTCATACTCGTTCCACCGGTGCGGGTGATGATGATGATCTTCCACTGCCACCACCACCCACACCAACGGAATTAATAGCAATGCTTGCGGAAGGACAGCGCACTATGGCCGAGGCCCTCCGTACGATTGCGAATCGTGATGGCCGTGGTCCACGCCAAGGACCAGAACCAAATCAATACAGTGATTTCAAGGATTTCCTTGACACGAAACCCCCGATCTTCAAGGAGGCTGAGGAGCCTCTACAAGCTAATGAGGGGTTGAATACTCTCGAGCAAAAGTTCTATCTGCTCTACTTGACTGAGGTGCTGAAGACTGAGTACGCATCTCACCAACTGCATGGGCCAGCTGGCATTTGGTGGAGTCATCATCAGTCCACTATGCCCGCTAATGCCCAAATCACTTGGGATCAGTTCAAGTCTGCTTTTAGGGGAAATTACATTCCTCCTGGTCTCATGGCGATCAAGCATACAGAGTTCATGAAGCTGACCTAGGGGAACAAGAGCTTGAATGAATACCTACAGGCTTTCAACAACCTTGCAAGGTATGCTACCGAGTTTGTGGACACTAATGCCAAGAAGATTGCTAGCTTCAAGTGGGGACTTAGCCCTAAATTGATGAAGACCATGGGAAATTGCAAGTGTGCTCTCTTTAATGAGTTTGTGAGTGATGCCTTATCGCAAGAGAACAACAATGCTATGTATGCGGCTTCAAAAAGTCGTAAGAGGGCCTATGAGGCAGGCGCCTCACAATCCAAGGCTCCCGTCGCACCGAGGGCTCCATTTCGTCCTCCAGCGTCAGCCGCTAAGTTTCACCCACCGCTGAAGAAGAATCCTGCCAAGACTGGGTTTCGCAAGGTGTTTATAGTTGCTCTTCCCAAGGGCACTACCAGTCAAGGCAGTTCCAATGTGCCACCAAGCAACATGCCGTGCTGGAATTGCAACAAGCCAGGCCACTGGTCGAGGAGGTGTCCTTACCCTAAGAAGAACAACTACCAAGGTGGTCGTCAGGGGCAGGTGAACCACACTAATATTACTGAGATTCCTTCAGGAGAGGTAGTGACTGCTGGTAAGTTTCTGATTGATCAACACCCCACAGTTGTACTATTTGATTTAGGTGCTTCGCATTCCTTTATTAGTCCAGCATTTGCATCCAAGTTTATGCAGAAAACATATACTATTGAGGGTGAGGGTTATTGTATTAGGGCTGCTAGTGGTATTATCCCAACCAAGCTGGTAGTTGGGGACGTACAATTTGAGATAGAGGGGCGAAGTTATCAAGTTGATCTGGTAGTTTTACCGGGGCTAGGTATCGATGTGATATTGGGAATGAACTGGATGAGCCGTCATGGAGTGCTTATTGATACATCGACTAGGGTAGTCATGCTCAGAGATCCTGGTAATCAGGAGGGTTTTCTAGTACAGTTACCTCAAGACATCAATCTTTCTTGCACAACCAATGCGGTGCAAGCAAAGTCTCTAGCAGATATCCCTGTCGTGTGTGACTTTCTGGATGTTTTTCCCGATGATTTGCCTGGATTGCCCTCGGATTGAGAAGTGGAGTTCAAGATAGAGTTGCTTCCTGGTATAGCGCCCATCTCTAGAAGGCCATATAGAATGCATCCCAATGAACTAGCCAAACTTAAGACCCAGTTGAATGAACTTCTAAAGAAAGGCCTTATCCGTCCTAGTTCATCTCTGTGGGGTTGCCCAGCTATCTTTGTGAAGAAGAAGGATCAATCCCTATGCATGTGTGTAGATTATAGACCCTTGAATGCAGTTACAATCAAGAATAAGTACCCTCTGCCATGCATACATATCTTATTTGATCAGTTGTCTAAAGATAAAGTCTTTTCCAAGATTGATTTGAGATCTGGTTATCATCAAATGAAGATTCGGCCTGAGGATGTCCCAAAAACTGCATTCTCTACAAGGTATGGTATGTATGAGTACCTTGTTATGTCTTTTGGATTGACCAATGCCCCCGCACATTTTATGTATCTGATGAATTCGGTGTTTATACCTGAGTTGGACAAATTTGTGGTGGTATTTATAGATGATATCCTAGTCTATTCTGAGAATAAAGAAGATCATGTTGAACATTTGCGGGTGGTTCTCACGAGATTGCAGGAACACCAGCTATATGCAAAGTTCAGCAAATGTGAATTTTGGCTTCGTGAGGTACCTTTTCTTGGACACGTGTTGTCCGATGGTGGAATTATGGTTGATCCCACCAAGGTGCAAGAATTGTTGAACTGGAAGGCTCCAATCTCGGTGCACGAGGTTTGAAGTTTTCTGGGGTTGGCTGGCTATTATCGTCGCTTCATCCCAGATTTCTCTAAAATAGCCAAGCCTATGACTCGATTGCTGTAGAAAGACATGAAGTTTGTCTAGACTCCTGAATGTGATGCGGCTTTCCATACCCTGCGAACTCTTCTAACTTCAGCTCTGGTTTTGGCGCAACCGAATATCGAGAAACCTTTTGATGTGTTCTACGATGCATCGGGTATTGGGTTAGGAGGTGTTCTTATGGAAGAGGGTAGAGTCATTGCTTATACCTCTCGCCAACTTCAAAAGCATGAAGTGAATTATCCAACGCATGACTTGGAACTCGCTGCTGTTGTTCATGCTTTGAAGGCCTAGAGACATTATTTGCTTGGCAATGTGTGCAACATTTACACTGAACATAAAAGTCTCAAGTACATCTTCACTCAACTAGAGTTGAATATGCGTCAGAGAAGATGGCTCGAGTTGATCAAGGATTATAACCTCCAAGTGCACTATCACCCTGGCAAGGCAAACGTCGTAGCGGATGCCTTAAGCAGGAAGTCTCATTGCCACTCTTTGATTGAAAGTGACATCCATTTGTCAAAGCTCCTTCATCCTGCAGTCCTTCACAACATCACTGTTAGTTGTACTCTATAGAGTCAAATTATCGAGCTATAGAAGACTGATGCAGGTGTGTTCCACATCAAGCGCAAGATGAAAGAGCAAGAAACCAAACATTTTTGAGTAGATGAGGACGGCATGTTATGGTTCAAGGATAGGTTGGTAGTTCCGAAGGATAGAGAACTTAGAAATCAAATCATATCTGAAGCCCATTCCTCTAAATTATCTATTCATCCTAGTAGTAGCAAAATGTATCATGATTTGAAGCCTCGATTTTGGTAGACCAAAATGAAGAAAGAGATAGCCGCTTATGTGGCTAGGTGTGACACTTGTTGGGTCAAGGCTGTGCACATGAAAGCTAGATTACTTTAGCCACTCTCTATTCTAGGTTGGAAATGGGAGGAGATCAATATGGATTTTATTGTTGGACTTCCTACTATGCAAAGGAATTTTAACTCCATTTGGGTGATTGTAGACCGCCTGACTAAGTCTGCACACTTCATTCCTGTCTGCATAGACTTTCGTCCAACCAACTATGCAGAGTTGTACTTCAATCAGATAGTCTGACTTCATGGGACCCCTCATACTATTGTCTTGGATAGAGGACCATAGTTCACTGCTCGCTTTTGGGAGCACTTACATGGATTATTAGGAACTAAGCTAGTAAGAAGTTCTGCTTATCATCCGCAAACCAATGGGCAAACTGAATGAGTGAACCAAATCTTAGAAGATATGTTGAGAGCATGTGTCATCTCAGCTAAGATCTCATGGGAAAAATGGTTGCCCCTAGCTGAATTCTTGTACAATAACAGTTATCAAGAGAGTATCAAGATGGCACCGTTTGAAGCTTTGTATGGCCAGAAATGTAGAACCCCGTTGAACTAGGTAGAAGCCGGTGAAAGGAGATATTATGGAATTGATTTTGTTCAAGAAGCCGAAGAACAAGTCTGTACTATCCAAACCCACATGGCCGCAGCTCAAGCTAGGCAGAAAAGTTATGCTGATCGACGTAGAAAACCGATTGAGTTCGAAGTTGGAGACTTCGTTTATCTAAAAGTTTCACCCATGAAGAGTGTCCAACGCTTTGGTGTGAAGCGAAAGCTTGCGCTGAGATATGTTGGTCCGTTTGAAATCATTGGACAAAGTGGTAAGGTGGCGTACAAGATTCAATTACCTCCTGAAATGAGTGCTATCTTCAATGTCTTTCATGTATCCCAATTGAAGAAATGTCTTCCCGTCCCTAAAGAGAGAGTTCCATTGGGGGAAATCGAGTTAAAGTCAGATTTGACCTTTGAAGAAAAGCTGGTCCGAGTGATTGACACTCGTGAGCGAGTGACTCAGAGTCGGGTGGTCAAGTTTTACATAGTCATGTGGAGTAATCAGGGTAGTGAACACGATGCAACGTGGGAAAGGGAAGATTATTTGAGGGATGGTTATAAGGAATTCTATCAACAATGGTACGCTTTTCAAATCTTGGGACGAGATTTTTATAAGGGGGGAGGGCTGTAACACCCTAGGTGTTTGGCTTCCATATTTGCACTTGCATTTCATGAACATGAGCATCATTCATTCATTCATAAGCTTATATCACATGAAACATGATTTTGAAACATGTTGCATATTTCATGAGTGTTGTTTCTTGTATGAAATGAAAAGTGTGCAACACTTAAGTGCAACATGTGCAACTCACTTTAGGGAAATATGGTTAGTTAATACTATGCAACAAGATCATGAAACATGTGAAACATGACTATGAAACATTTATAACATTTCATGTGTTTTCATTGTTTCAGTACATACGATGCTTGATTCTTGTGTGACCAAGGTGTGGTGTGGCTAATAATTCTCTTAAACAACTTAGTGACACCTAGAATGCCATTTGGAACATTGTTCATATTGATCATGTTGCCTAAATAGGATTTCAAAAAGTGGTTTGACTTGTTTTGACCCCTAAACTGTTTTGTTTGACTGTTTAAAAAGTGTAGCTTAGGATGTTTGCATGTCTGAGCAACCTAAAGCAAAGTTGTAGCAAATTTTATAAGGAACAAACTTTGTTTAGGATCCAAGTCATGAAAATGTGCACAACATGTTCGAAAAGGACCCACAAGTCAGTATTGAAGGTTGATTCAACACTTAAATTTTTTTTCTAAGTCCTAAATGCAGTTTCAGTTTGATTGAGCCAACTTTGGCTTGATACAACTCATGATCCATGGAGAATTAGCTGTTGATTTCTCAAGCATTATTGGAGCCCTATCTTAACTCTACAACTTTCATGTACATTTCTTCCACTAATTTGTTACGATTTAAGAGATCAAATGTCGTCAAGTCTCACTGTTAGGCGTCGAACGTTAGCTGAATCGATGCTACAGTACCTGACCAGGTTCAGAAAATCACCGCCGCGTGGCACCACCCATTGCCGATCGCCTGAACGCGCAGCCACGCACCGCAGGCATCCTGGCATAGCCGGCCATGACATGAACCACCCCCACGCGCTTGCCAACCAGCTCGCCAGTCCAATTTCCAATTCCTTCGCTTCCTCCGCTCGCCCGAAGCTCCACAGCAACAGCCACAGCAACTCCGATGAGCTCATGCTTGCTCGCCACCACAAAAATGCAAACTACATCTTCGCCACAGCTCCTCCGTGTTCTCCTCTACCTCCTCCACCTCTCAGCCGAGCCGATTGGGTCTTGGTAAGGGCGCATTGGCCGTTTCCACCACCGCTCGCCATGACGGGGTCTCGCCAGAGTTGGAGCTCTATGCGACCAACTAGCACCGAGGCTTTCCCGTCCTCTTTTCTTTGCTTGGGTAGCACAGTAGTGACCTCATGAAGCTCATACCGAGCTCGATTAAGCCAGCCATGGCTTGCCATCGCCCGCAGCTCGCGTCGAAGCTCTGTCGTGCCGCCATCACCGGCGACGAGCCCCCTCCGCGAGGTCTTAGGTCTTGCCACTTGCACCAATCAGTTCCTCTCATCACATAGAGCACGTAGGTGGCCTTGGTGTCGCCGGAGTCCTCGCCGTCGGCGAGCAAGACCACCGCCGCGCCATCGAATGCCGCCTCCTCTGTTCTGTATCGCTGACGGGTGGGGTCGGCTGACACCCGGGTCCCACGCGTCAGTGACTATTTGTTCAAAAGGATAGTTCAAATTTCTAGTTTTGAATGCCATTTTGTAAATTTTGTAACTCCAAATGTGTAGATCCAAATGGGGTGATTCAAATTTTGTTAGACTCACAGTGAGGTCTAGTATTTAAGAAAAATATGATATGAGCATATGATGTAGAAATTTTTGATGAATTAAATAGGAACTTGAAATGCGTTTTCAAATGCATGCAAACTTGTTTGAATTATATCTTGAGTTTCTGTGATCCAAAAATTATGAAATTTTGTGGGTAAGCTAGTCTTGCTTAGTAGAAGCTCTGGTTAAAATTTGAGAGTCATTGCATGTAGGGTTTTTGAGTTATAGATTTTCCTTTTATCATTGATGGATACTTGTGTGTATTTTTGTAAATTATCTAGGAATCCTATGACCATGAAACTTGGTGGATAGTATCTTAGTACCTTAAGGATGCTAGGAAAAATATGAAATCTGTTGCTTGACACTTTTCACTAAGGTTTCCTAATTATGCCATTTTAAGCCATTATGCCTTATCATTTTTGTGTAGGCTGTTATACTTACTCAAATGGTGTGAAATTTTTATGGTAGTCTACTTAGAGCATGTAGTATCTACTGTAATTTTTGTAGATTTAATGGTGTAGTTTTCATATATGTTTACCATTTCCTCTAATTAATTAAATAAATTAAGAAAGGTATGCAAAGAAATGTTTGGGTGATGAACACCCTACTTTCTGGTGTTCTTGTGATATGTGTAATGAGTGAGTAGAGTTAGTTTTGTCCAATTATTTATTTACATCATAAGTTAATAATTATTTCATTTGCATTATGTCTCTCTGGACAGATCTGGGGACTTTAGATAGTTCTCCATGATATTTTGATTTGCTGTGAATGTAATGAATACAAAAGTTATAGATAATTTATGTATCTTGCTCCTGTCAAAATTTGATGGCATTTGGCCTATTAGTTTAGGAACTACAGCTGTTTAAAGTTAGGTTCCAGTTTTACCTACCCTCTGTCATGTGTGGACAAATTTCGGTTGATTAAAGAATTCGACCAGGTAAAGTGTTGAATCATGCTTTGAGGTCTGAAAATGAATTGTAGACAATTTCATAAGCTTTCCAAATTGTCTTGTTGCATATCATTTGGATTTATAGATCTCCAGTTATGGCTAGTTTACTGTACCGCTACATAGTCTTCATTTTGCTGAAATACAAATGCTTGAGTGTATGCTTGGTGCAATGTTCTCGTTGATTGTTAGAGGTTAGCCTAACTTGAGAATATGCTTAGGTGCAGGTGCTAGGTCATTAACTGAAGATGAGCAATTATACATTAGGTTGTATAAACTTGGTAAGTAAAGTGATTTGAATAGGGCTTAAGTTGGAATATGCAGACTACAACGAACATGTGCATTCCCCGAGCATCCCTGACATTCGTTCATGTGCATCCATGATATTTATCTTTGCACATTCATGCAATAGGTGTGTCGGAGGGAGTGACGTTGCTGGAGTTCAAGGGAGCCAACCAGGAGGAGGAGCCCGAGGTGCAGAAAGCCGACGAAGCAGCCGCCGCGGAGGTGTTGCCCGAGTGCCCTGACCACCAGCCTTCCTCATTCCTAAAAGGCAAGCCCCAGAGCATATTAAGCCTCCCATGTTTTTATAAATACATTGAGTATCTTTTATTCGTTGATGATGCATTAAGTATAGGAATTGGTTGGAACCAATTGCTGCATTATATATCCCTCCTTGTCCAGATATCGCACTGGAATCCTATTTAAGTTCAGGAACGGGTTAAATGCTTAGCCATGCTTAGTGCGGTAGAAGTCATGTGATTTCCTGTCACCTGTGAGCTTTAGGATGAGGTGGATCATGGTTGGCTATATTTGCTATCGTGGAAAAGAACCATGTTAATAATGACTTAAGACCGGGCGGAGTCTTGTGTAGGTTTGGACATAGTGACTCCGTCTGAGTCGTTTAAGGACCGATACGCTGTACGTCCTTATGTCATGTTGAACGCAGCCTAACACTTAGCTGGCCGGATAAGTCATTCTGACCACAAAGCATAGTAGCTGGGTTTAGGCCAGGGACGCGAGCAGGGGTCCGCAATCTGGATGGAAGTAAGGATGTGCAGGGAACCATTGGCGTAAGCCCAAGGGCGGGTTAAGTCACCGAGCACTCATGGCAGAGTGGTTCTCTGATTTTGAGGCACTGTTTGGACTCACGACTTCTGAATTGTACCAACGGTGACTTGATTGCGACCCTGATGGGGGAAGCAGGGTTTGTGTTAGGAATACCCCTCCAGCTGGATAGGAATCGATTCGAATCACCATCTCTCCTGGATAGTGAGAACTTGACTGAGCAGCGGCAACGTAGATTCAATTAATTTAACGATATGGTTAAATGGATGATGATGATAAGGTTGCCACAATGAATACCTGATATGGTTATTAATGTTTGCACCCTAATAAAATGATTGCTTAGTACAGGTGCTAATATAGATGACAGGTTAATGGCTAAAAGTCACTGCTAGTTCAGGTTAAGAGTTGATCATTATTACTTATGCTTTTCTGCAAAAAGAAAGTGTCAGCCAGATCCACTACATTAAGCTATGCATAATCCTTGGTGTCTTTTGTTTGGTTTTCGATGGGTAAGTCTAGCTGAGTACATTCCCGTACTCAGGGTTTATTCCCTCTTGTTGCAGATGACCTCCTATATCAAGGATTATGTAAGTATTGTCTTCACCCGGCGGGTGATGAAGACTAGATCATGGGCATGATCTCTGTTCTCTTATCTAAATGCTTTTGCGGGTTGTGATCAGCAAACCAGTATGTGTATTTGAACTCGGTGTGTAAGTTAAACTATTTGCTTCCGCATGTTTTACAAGACTTGTTTTGTAATAACGATGACTCTGTGATGATGTAATCTATTTGCGAACGTCTACGAAATATTGTAACGTACGATATGTTATGTTGAATTACTGTGATCTTGGTTGTATGCAAGTTGGTTTGAAATCCTTCGAGATTTCAGTTGACTACCGGGTTTATATGGGCTCAAGTTCAAGAATTTGATCGTTTCAGCGATTGTTTTTGGACTTGTGCTCTTATAAATTGGTCGGTTCTATGACAAACTTTGCACCAGAATAAGTTGTCTTGATAGAAATGAAATATGCTACTTTTGTCAGATAGTCTACAATTACCAGATAGAGTCATATCCCCTCTGTGTACGGGGTAATCCCACTATGAAGTCCATTCCAACTTCTTCCCATTTCCACTCGGGTATCTTCATAGGCTGTAGCAACCCTACTGGCCTCTGATGCCCTACCTTTACTCTTTGGCATGTATCACATATGGCCACATGTTCTGCTACATCTCTTTTTAGTCCATACCACCAATATTTCTCTTTAAGATCAAGATACATTTTAGTACTCCTCGGGTGTATGGAATAGGCTGAGTCAAGAGCTTCTCTCAAAATAGACTCCCTAATAGACTTCACTTCTGGCACACAAATCCTTTTGCCAAACCATACTGTTCCTTGATCATCCATGTGGAATCCTGGGGCTTTACCAATCACTATATGTTCAACAATATCCTTGATCCTCTCATCATTCAGCTATCCCTCACGAATCTCTTGTTCTAGAGTAGGTTCTACCTCTAACTCCATGGTGTTAGCCACAATACCCAAATTCAGATACTTGAACTCCTCACACAACTCTCTAGGTAACTGAGTTGTATAGGCCATGTTCACATAACTCCTCCTACTCAAAGCATCTGCTACAACGTTGGCCTTTCTCGGGTGATAGTGTATCTCCAAATCATAATCCTTGATTAACTCTAGCCATCTGCGCTACCTCAAATTTAGATCTGACTGTGTGAATATATACTTCAAACTCTTATGGTCCATATAAATCTCTCACTTATAACCAATTAGGTAATGCCTCCAAATCTTGAGAGCATGTACCACAGCTGCTAACTCTAGATCATGAGTTGGATAATTTAACTCATGTTTTCTTAGCTGTCTAGATGCATAGGCAACAACTCTACCCTCTTGCATAAGAATGCAGCCTAGACCTTGTCATGAGGCATCACAATAGATAGAGAAGCTTTTGGTAAGATTAGGTAAGATAACCACTAGGGCAGAAGCCAGTCTCTTCTTCAACTCCTCAAAACTATCTTGACATTGCTTAGACCATAAAAATTTGGCATTCTTCTCTAATAGAGCGGTCATGGGCTTGGCTAATTTAGAAAATCCCTTGATGAATCTCCTATAGTACCCAACCATTCCAAGGAAACTCCAAATCTCACTAACATCATGAGGTGGCTTCCAACTCAACACACCTCTAACCTTCTTGGGATCTACTGCTACTCCATTAGAGATTATATGACCAGGGAAAGATACTTCTTTTAGCCAGAACTCACATTTGCTAAACTTAGCATAGAGATGATGTTCTCTAAGCTTCTGTAATACTAACCTCAAATGTCCCTCATGTTCTTCTTCATTCTTAGAGTAGACTAATATATCATTGATGAATACCACGACAAACTTGTCAAGGTACTCCATGAATACTTTGTTCATCAAATACATGAAGTAAGCAGGTGCATTCGTCAGACAAAAGGACATGACTGTGAACTCATATAGTCCATATCGGATCACAAAAGTAGTTTTGGGGATGTTAGTACGTCTTATTCTCAACTGATGGTATCCAGATCAAAGGTCAATCTTGGAAAACACACAAGCTCCTTTCAACTGGTCAAACAGGTCATCGATCCTAGGTAGTGGATACTTGTTCTTAATTGTGACCTCATTAAGTGATCTGTAATCTATGCACATTCTTTGTGCACCATCATTCTTTTCTACAAACAGTACTGGTGCACCCCAAGGTGAAAAACTAG
Organism: Miscanthus floridulus; assembly: GCF_019320115.1. Lineage (NCBI taxonomy): Eukaryota > Viridiplantae > Streptophyta > Magnoliopsida > Poales > Poaceae > Miscanthus > Miscanthus floridulus. Next base: position 20,433,297 of record NC_089585.1, on the reverse strand, counting down.
GTTGGACATAACCCTTATCTAGCAGTTCCCTTAATTGTTTCTTAAGTTCTGCTAATTCATTCACTCCCATTCTATAAGGTCTCTTAGGTATGGGTGCAGTTCTAGGTAAAAGTTCAATTATAAGCTCAATGTCTCGTTTAGGTGGCATACCTGGTAACTCTTCAGGGAAGACATCTGGATACTCATTTACTATCCATATATCCTCTAGGGTTGTGCCCTCCAATTGATTAACTCGATAGATTTCCACAGCTGACTATGTTGCTACATACTCAACTTTCTCTCCGGATGGAGTGGTAAGATTCACAGAACTGTTTCCACAATTAATGACTGCCTTCTAGGATCTTAACCAATCCATACCCAAGATGACATCAATTCTAGATGAGTCTATGACTACAAGGTTAGCTTGAAATTCTACCCCCTTATGTTGAGACTAGCAGCTAAGCATATCCAATTTGCTTTCATTTCCCCTCTAGGTGAGTTTACTAACATGAGTTTCTTCATAACACATATAGGAATACCATGTTTCTTTATGAATGTATATGCTATGAAAGAATGCGAAGCACCAGAATAAAAAAAGTACTATAGCTGAGTTTGGGTTGACCAGAAACGTACCGATCACCACATCTGGTGCCTCCTGAGCTGTTTCTACAGTCACATGGTTGACTTTTCCCCTAACATAATTTTGCTACATGTTAGTTGTGTTCTTGGGGCATCTGTTAGAGTAATATCCTGGTTCTCCACAATTGAAGCATCTGTTATCATTAACTACACTTGGTGCCTTTGGTGCGTCGTTCTTCTGTGGAGCATTGGGGACGTTATTCCTCATAGGAACATTATTGGATTGCTGCTAGTGCTAGGCTGGTGCCTTGTACTACTGTTGTTGTTGCTGTGCATGATGGAGACAAGGATCCTGATCTTCCGTCAGGTGATGGTAACTATCGTTGTGGCGGAGAATGACACACCGATCCAGCTTCAGATCGAAAGATCGAACCCTACAATCTTAGCACCACAACTCCTCTGGTTATCAACCAAGTCATGGACCAGGTTGACCTCACCAAGAAGGCTAATCCCTGCCAGCACAATGAAGAACACAAGCAAGAACAAGAAAGAACGCAACCAAATTGCAGATGAAAGATTAATCTCACGAGTTGGGGTCTCACAAACCGAAGAATGACGAAACTGTTTTTTGATAGAATAATCTAAGCAAAACCCAAAACCTAATGATGATGGCAGCATATGATTATAAAGGTCTTAGGGTCGTCGCCTACCCTAGACGCGCCCCCTAATGGGCCCAAACACGATACACGGCCCAATGGACCAAAAGAAGGTGTCGCGGCACCCTGGCAGATTCTGGACGCTGAATTATTTCGATGATTTCCATTGATTCCGAAGAGATTTTGACGTGAAACCACTTGGATTGGCTTCCTTATCAAATTATCTTTCCATCCATATGTGGATCATCGAAAACAGAGTCCGGATGCATCCTGGGTGACCAGTTTAAGCAAGACTGGTCCTAGATTCCAAGGCAGACTCGAACTTGAGTTGTTTTGGTCCTCCACCTCGGGGACTCGAACCGAATTAGCCTCGGGCCTCCTTCTTGACTTGGACACCCTTGCTAGCCTCCTTCCCCTCTATACCATGCGCCAAACATGGTCATATGCATGGGTGTCATGTCCTCATCATCCTCCCCTTCTTGATGAAAAGCCGTCCTCGGCGTCGATTGTGCTTGAAACTGATCCTGCACAACATAAAGGAGAACGGGGTTGCGAAGACAAAGGGAACCAAAATAATTATAAGAAGGAACATGACCATGTTTCCAAGTTTCTAGCATGTCATCTCGCATAAAAATTTCACCAAGCATGTAGACTCCATGATCCGAATGCACAAGATGTATGTCAACACTATCCTGCAAAAGATTAGAACTAACCAAAGACAATGCAGGAATAGATGGTCTCGTAGACATAGGTAGCAACCAACAATGCTCCCCTTCTTGAAAGTGAACTTGTTTCTTTGAGGAACACGAGAAAATATTTGTATTATTATGGCTTCCCTCTAAACGATCATAATCTTGTACAACAAAAGGGGAATTTATATTACTACGAATGTATACTCGATGTATCATATATTGTCCTTTGTTGTTATATTTGCCAATAACATGATATGTGTGTTTAGAAAACCAAGGCAAATCAGCATATTTAAAAATGCTCTCCTCCAAATATTCTAGGTTACACAAAACATCAAATTCAATGTAACCCAAAGTATGTAAAGAAGACAACAGTTTGAGCTCATCAATTTTAGTAGCAATATGAATAACATGTTTATTTTCAGCACAAATGGTTGGTTCCAAAACATGTAAAACTAAAGCATCATCAACTAATTCATCTTTATCAGGAGGAACATCAAGCAAATTTAGATTGGACAAAGATAAATCAAGAGAGGGTTCCACTAACAATTGCTCTATGATAGCATAATTTGTGGAAAGATTTAGTACATTAAGACAATTTTCACCTTCCGTGAGTGTAGCACCATGAGCATTACCTATGTTCTCAGTAGGAGTAATAGGCGCATTGTGAAGTGTTGGTTCTGAATTTGCATATGAGGTTGTGAGCTCCTCATTTTCTTCCATGTCATCCTCTCGCTTATGTACATTATCCTACAGAAGGTTAGTCATAGCAAGAGGAATAACAATAGACTCTTCCTCTAAATGGTGCACCTTATCATATGAAATCAAAATAGGAGGTGGATTAACAAAGGTTTCTTGCATAAGAAGTTTCATATCATTCCAAGTCTAAGGTTTATCAGAAGGATCTAAAGACTCCCACCAAGATAAAGCAGAATGTAGCAAAACACTAGCTGCATTTTTTACCTTCCTCCTTGGACACATAAAGCGAGTAGCAAATATGTTATCGATGGCAATTTCCCACTCCATGTACTCATCAGCACCTATACCATCATAAGTTGGTGGATACGAACAACCTGTCATTGTAAACACAAAAAACAAGGAACAAACGGTGAAAGTTATTCCTACCAAATGACTATGTGGTTGCAGTGGTGTCACTTTTCACAGCAAGTAGAAGCGTCTTACCAAGCTCTTACAAAGTTCTTACCAACGCAAGCAGTGGCGGTACAACCGGCGGCTGGTTCGTGATACCTGTGAGGCAGTGGTACCGAGATTGCAAGGGTCTTTTTCTGTACCGATCTGAAGTATATGTGGAGCTTGGGAGGCACACAAAAGAACAAATATGTATATGTGGCACACAAGTCAGTGACAGACAGTAATATTGAATAAATGTCCAGAGCACTTGTCCTAGTTGCTGGCCTATACGTGTTTCTATCACCAGTTGTGATAAACAAGAGAGGAAACAAGTATTAAAGGTAGCAACGGATATGAACAAGGCAAAAGATACCACAAACAATAGAGCAATTGAGTGTTCCCTATGTGCTCCTTTTCGATATCTTCTATTCTTTTTTACTATTTTTTTCTTTTATTTTTTTGTCCAATCTTTTTTTTTGCTTTTTCTCTTTTGATATTTTTCTCAGAAAGGAGCACACAAGAATAAACCACAAAAAATTTGAGCTCAATTGAATAAAAGATGTGGCCTATAGAAAATTAGGACTGTGCTCTAAAAAGCATACCAAAACTTGTGGGCTCAAAAACTCAATTTTCCTAATCGAATTTCGCAAATCTAATTTGTGCGAACCTAGCATTGCTGGGATGAAATAGATCTAAAATTTTCTAGCGTTCTCCGTAGATATAAAATTTGTCCCGTTTCGAGTTCGGATGCAAAAGTTATGACTGTTTTAAGGAAGCTGCTCGAATCAGGGTTTTAGTGGACACAAGATGCAAATCGATGGTGATACGGAATAGCGGTGGGTAGAGGTATCAACACAAACTAGAAAAGAACACAATCTAAACCAGCAACAAGACTTTGACCTAGGACACAAACTCAACAAAGCGGACTCTGAAACTGAATCAAGCAAAGGCTATGGCGCGGATGGTTATAGGATAGAAAACAAATATGGCATTGGACTATGGGATAAAAACAAAAACACTCAAACTAAGGATAAGATGCGAACTTGACGGTATACCTGAAGCTCTGATTACCACTTAATGGAGATGGGGATCTCGATCTTCCATCAGGTGATGGTAACTATCGTTGTGGTGGAGAATGACACACCGATCCGACTTCAGATCGAAAGATCGAACCCTGCATCTTAGCACCACAGCTCATCTGGTTATCAACCAAGTCATGGACCAGGTTGACCTCACCAAGAAGGCTAATCCCTGCCAATGCAATGAAGAACACAAGGAAGAACAAGAAAGAACACAACCAAATTGCAGATGAAAGATTAATCTCACGAGTTGGGGTCTCACAAACCGAAGAACGACGAAACTGTTTCTTGACAGAATAATCTAAGCAAAACCCAAAACCTAATTATGACGGCAGCGTATGATTATAAAGGTCTTAGGGTCATCGCCTACCCTGGACGCGCCCCCTAATGGGCCCAAACACGATACACGGCCCAATGGACCAAAAGAAGGTGTCACAGCACCCTGGCAGATTCTAGACGCTGACTTGTTTCGATGATTTCTATTGATTCCGAAGAGATTTTGATGTGAAACCACTTGGATTGGCTTCCTTATCAAATTATCTTTCCATCCATATGTGGATCATCGAAAACAGAGTCCGGATGCGTCCTGGGTGACCAGTTTAAGGCAGACTGGTCCTGGATTCCGAGGCAGACTCGAACTTGAGTTGTTTTGGGCCTCCACCTCGAGGACTCGAACCGAATTAGCCTCGGGCCTCCTTCTTGACTTGGACACCCTTGCTGGCCTCCTTCCCCTCTATACCATGCGCCGAACATGGTCATATGCATGGGTGTCATGTCCTCATCAGTGCATGTTGTGGTTACTGATTGGAGTTGACTAGACCAGACTATCCTTGATAGCACTGCTATGGTTGAGCCTATTGAGGATTAGCATGGAAACAAGAGTTGCTCTCAAGTTGCTATCCTTGAAACTTCCTCTTCTTGTCCTCCATCTGGTGGTGCTTGTTCTCTGTCACCAAGGCCTTATCCATCAGCTGCTGAAAACTAGCAAATGTATGAGACAACAGTTGGTACTAGAGACCATCATTCAAACCTTCCATGAATAACTCCTGCCTCTTCTCATCCTCATCCACCTCAGTAGGTGCATACTATGATAATTGTATGAACTTGTCATGATATTTAGCAACAGTCATGCTCCCCTACTTGAGAGCCAAGAACTCCTTCTTTAGCTTCATCAAACCAGCAGGCACGTGGTGAGAGCGGAAGGCACTACGAAACTTAGGCCAAGTGATGGGATTAGATTCAGTACGACCGAAATGGAATGAGTCCCACCAATCTAGTGTAGCTCCTTGCAACTGTCCAGAGGCATACAAAACCTTTTCCTTGTCATCATACTGTGGAATCTCAAGTTGCCTCTCGATTGTACGTAGCCAGTAGTCAGCCTTGAGTGGGTCAGTGGAGTGCTTGAAGACAGGTGGGTGTCCTTTTAGAAACTCTCCCCTCTTATCTCTGACTTGAGGGGGTGCATTCCCATTCCCATGCCTTATGTTCTACATGTTCTGAGCCATCTGCTGAAGCAACTGTGTCTACATCATCATCAGCTGCTCCATAGTGACTGGAGGTGGTGGTGGCAGGTCCTCGCCTCCCTGGTTGTTCCTTTTGGTGTTCACCATCTGTAGATACATCATATAAGTCTCATATGTCCACAATATATAATCTTTAGAAGATAAGGGTCTAATAAGAGTAGATATCACAAGATCAAGACAAGAGATATATGTTGAGTATACAAGAAGATAATTGTTCTGAACTTTTCTAGCGAGTTGGACAAATAGCGGTGCAGTAAAATGAGAATATCTCACACTCTGTTTATCGTATGATTATGTATTTTACCTTTATGGAAAGCTTATGAAATTATCTACAACTTTCATTTAGAACACTTTTTCAGATTCTAAAGTTTACTCAGTCAAAAATAGACGACAAGAAGTACTGTTCCAGAATTCTGACAGCACAGAAACCTCAACTTACAACAGCTGTATCTCACAATTTATAATAGGTATTGAGGTGATTACAGAGCTAAAAGAAAGATGCAGAAGTCTACTTATCTCCATAAAAGTTTCATGATCAGTGGACATATAGAACATAAGATATGAACTGATAAAGGCGGACTACTCAGAATGATACAGAATGGACAGCATGATAAAATAAAACCCAACTATTTATTCATATTATCCTTAAGCCTTAACCTTGTACTAAATGAACGTGGACATGCCCACAAGTCATCACAATCATATCAAAAATCCAAATCAAACATTAATCATTATGACAATCATCCAACCACACAAGTATCAATTGTTCAACCATAAAAAGAAAGAAACTAAACACTCTCTTGCGCATCTACGCGTGTTTATTACATATTCTTTTAAGACTTTCTCCTATGGGTCGATGTTGGTGCTGGTGTTGGGGTCTCCAAATTCTCCTTTGTTCCTCGGGGACGACTGAGTAGGAACACCTGGTGCTTCCACATCTAGACCTCCTTCATGTTGCTTCAGTGTAGCATTCTCACGGGCAAGCTACAGGTACGCCTACCCCATGACATATAACTCACCCAAGGCCTAGTCCAAATCAGTGTTGGTCTAAGCCAAGCACAACAGGGTAGGCCTCAGCCTTAGGTTCACCTTTCCAAGTGGTGCAGTGATGTTGCAAGTAGACTGGCCGCTCCGACGACGGGGAAGATAACGATCCTCCTCCCAGGCAATATCATCAAAGTGGCGGTCACGGTTGACCACCAACGCCTATCGAGCAGCATCCCTGATGGCGGCTGCATGTGTGAGCCATGCAGTGATGGCGCGGGGGATGTAGTGCACCCGAGTCCCCTCGTGGATGTGCACTTCTGTCTCCTAGAAGCCAGTGTTGTCGGGGTGGGTCTAATGCTCCATCCTGTACTGAACAGTGCATCTGGTGTGGTAGTGGCGTATGAGCGAGACAAGCTTGGGGTGGTAGTAGGCATCTCCTTGTAGATTATAGTGGATCTTCGTGGTCCACCCTTGAGCCAGCAATGCATCATGATCATCATCACCCCCATTTCCATCATTTCCTCCATCTCCATCACCGTCACCACCATCATCTCCATTACCATCTCCACCAACATTACCTTCTCCATCACCACCACCATCAGAATCAGAACCATTAGAATCATCTCCATCATTAGGATCACCAGCTCCCTCCTAACCACCCTGACCATTCTCTTCTATGGGTTCTTCCTCAGACTCTGCTATCTCAATGGGCTCCACAAACATGGGCCCCTCTTCTGTCTCCTCATCCATGGGCTCATCTTCCATCATGTCCTCCAGAGGTTCTCCATAGACACCTCCACAGATAGTTATTCCTCCATGCTCCTCAGAGCCTCTACCAGATGTGCTAGAACGCGCTTGCCAAATGTGAACCTTGTCCTCCCAGTGGGCATCATGATGGTCCTCTTGCGGGGTGTCAGCTTGGTGCGGGCCATCTATAAGAATGAAAAGGTTGAGTATTAGAATAAAATAATTTTTGCAACAGATAAAGAATAGAATAAAAGAAAAAAAAATTGTAGCAAATTAAAGGTAATGTGATCCAAAAAACATCCATTTCTAACTAGGTTGATCGTCCTAAAGTCAGTTATAGCTTTGATATCAATTTGTCGCACCCAATTTTGCATAGCAAAATCAAGTACTCATATATGTGCGCCTAGGATGTCCAAACACACACATATATCACAAATTGCAATAATATCAAAGTAAAGTACTTATTACATCACATATCTCATCACAATGTTAATACAAAGTTTGCTCATTGGCAACATTATTACAAACACAGCGGAATAACTAGCCCAATCTACCTCAGGGACTCCAACTGGTGAACATCTCCCTAGTAGTCCTAGACATCCTCGAGAAACTCTTCATACCCATTATCTGTTACACATCTGGGATTCTCATTGGATGTAAAGCAAGTGTAAGCTCACTATGCTTAGCAAGTATATCAAATGGATCTATAGGCTCAAAGGCTTGACACGGTTTGACTATGGTTCGCAATTTTAGTTGTTCAAGTTTTAGCATCCTGATTCACGACTTTAGTGAATAATCCCAATTTCCAAGTGATATTAGAGTATAATCAAGTTTATATCAATTCCCCTCCATCCACAGTAACCACTAATCTTGAAGGATCCAGACCGCTCGTATCCGTGAGCACGGCTGTTATAACAGGTCAAATATTTCTGTAGAAATTGTACAACTTTACCCATTGAGCTGTGATTCCAAATGTCGGGGTTTGCAAAGCCCACTACACCTCTATCTAGGAAGTGTGGTAGGGTTTCACTACGTAACCCTTAGCTAGTCGCACTAACAAGTTGAAGCTGCTAAGATTTCAGTCGTCTAGCCGTATGTGGCCCTCCTCTAGGAGTGGCACGTGTGGTCGTGGCACGGTACACACACCCTAGTAGGTAAGGAAACATACCAACTAGTGCACCAAATAGTATAAACATGGATTAAAAAGCTTATAAAATTATTCTACATACTGCTACGAACACGTGAGCGAAAGAATCACTCAAATTGGACTTAAAACGCAAAAGTTACGCATGAAATAAGGTGCAATGGCATTTCTATAAATAAACTGAACTTATTTTTGAATTAAAACAATAAAAATATGAATTTACATAGTTACTGGACTGCGCGTACTATTTTTGGAAACTATAGGGTCTAAAGTGAATAAAAACTGGACTAAATAATAATTTATTTGAACTATTATGGACTGCGGGTCGAAATACCGAAAATAGAGGGGCAATTCTACAAAACTGGCGTAGCTTGACTGTGGGTAGACTGCACTGCTGACTAGGTAGCCACGTGGCCATATGCGATTAGCGCGGTGCACCACGTGGCGTGGGCACACGCTGACGTGGCACCGAGGCAGGGTCCATGGGTCCATGGTGGACCGATCATGTACCGAACCGATACGTTCTATTCTCAACCATTCACTCCCGATCTAACGGTGTAGGGTGCACGAGGATTCCTTCGTCAGCTGCACAGTACCACCGGCGAGCCTACCATGGTCGACGACGTGGCGAATATGGTGGCGAACGCTGGTATGGCGATTTCGACCATCCCAAACCAATCCAAACCCACTGATGTGAAGCGCAGGACCTCATGAACTTAACGAATGCACTACCGAGGGCGGGGAACTCGCTGGAGCAATGTCCCACAGCGGTGCCATGGTCGGTGGTGTTTAGAGTTTGTCGGTATGGCATTCTAGTGCACAATACGATGAACGGAGGGCATGCGGAGAACGAGTAGCTCACCATGAGTCGAGAGGAAGGGAGCATGGCGTCTGAGAAGGCCTCAAAGGGGTGGGTCAATGACGACGGCAAACTGGAGAGAGAAAGAATGGCATGGGTTAGGGGAAAACTGAGCAATCCATAACCAAAACGTGAAATTGGTGATACCTACGATTGTGGGGGAGCACGGCGGAGCTTCGGGACACGTTGGCATCGAGGTTAGTGCACCAGAGTAGTGGGCTACGGGGCGGCGGTGGTGAGCTCAAGCACGAATAGAGGAAAGTGAAGAAGGAGAGGGTCGGGGTCGGGTTTTATAGGCAGGCAACCGCTACGGTAGAAGGAAGGGGAGCGGGGCACAGCGATTTCGTATGCCTTCCATGCAGGCACAGTGGACAGGCAGCTTGTCATGCATGGCTTGCACCATCGTCGAGGCGAAGGAAGGAAAGGGGCATCGGGGAAGAAAAGGAAAGGAAGGGGAAGGAGAGCGCGGGGGCTAACGTGCAGGGCCAGTGGTGTAGTGAGAGGGAAGGGAGCGGACGGGCGTGTGCGGGTGTGGGCGCTACAGGGCAGGCCGATGCGGGCTAGGGTGCTGAGATAGGTCGTGTGGGCGATGCAGTAGGCGCGCGAGTGGGAAAGCGGGAAGGAGGGTAGGTGCGTGGAGCGGGCTGCCGAGTGGGCTGGTGCGGAGCAGGCTATGCACAGAAGGAAGGAAGAAAGGGGAGGCACGGCTGGGCCACCGAGTAGGCTAGGCCGAGAAGGGAAGGAAAAGAAGGGCCAGGCCAGTTCTAGGGTTGGGCTGAAAAGGAAGAGAAGAAGATTTTTTCAAAATCAAATTCTTTTCCAATTCTAGTTTTCAATTCTAAGCCAAATTCAAATGGAATTTCAATTCAACTTCATCCATTCTAGCCCTACACTCGACCAAAAATAATATGCTTCAGCATGAATGCAACAAACATGTTTCTAAACCTTAAAGTTAATTTTATTTAACCAAAATTTATTATTTGGCCTAAGTTAAAAATACATAGAAAATTAAATAAATGCTCAGAATTAATTGCTAATTTGTAGTTGAATTTTTTGGGTGTTACAAAGCATGTCAATTTCTTTAATTGAATCCATACCTCGTTTACGAGATGGAGTCGATCGTCGCTCCATCCTTGGTTACAGACCATCTTCTCGATTAGTGCCTTTGCATCTGCAACACTTAGCGAAAAGAATGCACCAGCAGCAGCAGCATCTGAATGGCTCCCATCTAATGGCACTAATCAATGGTAGAAGTTTTGGATCAAAAGCCAGTCTTCCATGCCATGGTGTGGGCATGCATTGATGTACTCTTGCATTAATTCCCAAGCCTCGAGAATCGATTCATCTGCTAGTTGTTGAAAACTAGAGATTTTATTGCGAACAACGTTAGTCTTCTCCATAGGGAAAAACTTAACTAGGAAAGCAATGGAACACTTGTCCTAGGTATCTACAGTATTGTGGTTAGAGTAAAACCATTGCTTACCCTTTCCTAACAAAGAGAAGGGGAAAAGGCAAAGACGTATTGCCTCTTGGTTCACTCCTTTAATGATGAATGTGCTACAAATCTTCAAGAAATGTTGGAGGCGAGCATTTGCATCCTCGTGGGCTTAAGCTTAAAGTTAGCGACCCCATTAATAACATTGTGTCTGGTGGCTACATTAGCAGCCGAGGGTGCAGAGAAATCACAAATGGACTTATTGCCCATGATCGTGTAATGTAGTGATAGGATATGAGGAAAAAAGGATAAACTAACTAGGATAACTAACAAGAACCTAGCTAACAAATTCAGCCTTATAAATTCGATGCCATTTGCCTTCCCTGGTAACGGCGACAGAAATGCATGTTGATATTTCTTAACGACTATTGGAGGATTCTGCAAGTGCATAGAACTATCGTGTAGCACTTCGCTCGGTGAGTACCGAGTGTCGAATCTATAATTAATCACACAAGAAGACGGAAGGCTAGAATTTATAAGTGGACTAGGATTTGCTAGAGGAAGGTTGGAGTCGATCGATCCTAGGTAGGTGAACGATAGTGAAGGATGAATGTGAACATCCTAAACTAACTACTAAATACAAGCTAACCAGAGATAGCTAGGTGGGTGAGCTATCGACATATCTTTCTAGTAACTAAGGGTAAACAAATAACTAGGAGAAATGCAATTGTACTTCAGGGCATAGCCCGCCTACCTAACTAGGAGAGTTAAATAGACAAGATATGCCACGAGCCCTATGATTTAATAACAAGACCTATCATGGTGGAATATAGAGGATGGACAAGGCTGTCACCACTTGGCCACCTACCACAATCTATCCAGAGGCCTAGCCGTAGCCACAGGTAATCTATAGCCTAAGCACCATGCTTAATCCATAAACTTACTACTTCGATCTGAGCTCTAATGAAATGAGATCAAAACACCTAACCAGACAGTGGAACCGGTACTAACGAAAGACTACTAATGATAAGATAACCTATGCTACTAATTCCAAATAACAAGCACCTAAGCTCACTAATGATGAACACTAATCACTAAGTACTTAAAGTAAAGCAAGCAATACAAGAATAAAGTACTGAAATAAATACTAAATAAAATAATGCAGAAATGAAAGAATTACAAAGGAGCTATACCAATCCTAGAAGACTCTTCCAGACTCTGAAAAGCTCTGCTCTTGCTCTACTCCACTACTAGACTACTACTCTATATCTAATGCTAAGCTAGAAAGCCAAGAGAAGCTTGGAGAGCTTGGAAATGAATGGGGGCACTTCTCCACCAAGCTCCACACCCACTATTTATAGTGTATAGTGAGGGGAGGGTATTTGTAGGTAGTGGCAAGGTCGGTGGCCACCCTATGGCGCTAGGTAGGGGGAGGGTGTGCTGATTCCATGGCGAGCCTGATGGTCCACTTCCTGAGCTCCATGATCCTTCCCAAGCTAGGTTAGACCTTCACGGTCGGATCTATGACCAGGGTCATTGGTGCCAACGGCATCGTGGAAAACATGCAAGCGGTGCAGAATCACCCTGTGCCGATCACGCCAGCACTTGCAATGACATCTCTGATCCCGATGCCCCGCCACTAGGTTAGGAGATCCATAAGCAATGATGATCTAATCGGATCCATCGATCAGGTCATAGACCGCTTAGCAGAATGTCAGCTCCTCGTGGATTTGGTCTTAGATCAATCTAGAGCGAGCGATGAATTTCTCATACTCCAAGATCACCAAGCTACTACAACAGAGCGACCTTCTCGGCCACTTCATTCAAGATAGCCAAATTCTGATCTGGTGATCACGGCAACTCCGAAAGGGCATACTGTTCAATGCCAACCACTCCCCCCCCCCCGACATAGAACAAGCCAAAGCCCTATTCTTTCGAGCTGGTTGGTGCGGGTCTGATCTGTTGGGATGCCATGCGCCATCTTTTTGTTAACCACGCCAAGTGCAGCCATGTCAACAACCTCTATTAGATCGACTTCCCTAAGGCTGACTGGCCTGCGCTAATGGTAAACATAGTGCAAATTCGAACAGATCTTCTAGATGAAATGCTCCGCACCATCCTAGAGAAAAGTCCTGAGCCATACTTTGAGGGCTCTACCAATAGCTGCCCATCTTTCCCTCTAGGTTTTGGGAGAGAGCTTTTCATGGTTAGCCACGACAGCATTGCTATCGATGGAGAGACCAGTGTCTAGCGCTATGAGCGTGAAGCTAGGAACACTAATCGCCAACGATGTCGCAATGAAGAAGCAGAAAACACCGCCAAAGCAGCCAGAGGTGGTCCGTTGCCTCTCGCCCATAATCTCCAACAAGAGTTCCTCATGGTGGACAATCAGCGAGTGGAGCATATGCCGAGCACCAATCTGGCTATGGCCACCCATGAGTTGGCTAGACTCCCAAATACACTAGAGATACTCAAGATTCAAGTGCTACTCAAAGCAGCTCAGCCCTAGGTCAATGACATCCAGAATTGGATGTGGCCACCCACGAATTGGCTAGACAGTGAGGCTGTCTCCGCTTTCACCAGAGGACTCCATCACCGTCAGGAGCTGTGCTCCAAACTTTACCGCAAGAGGCCCCAGACCATCGGCAAACTCCTCAAGGTTGCAAACTCATATGCAGACTCTGAAGAAGCTGATCGGCATTTCAAGGACAACATTGCTCGTGCCTCCCGCTCGGATCGCCACCCACGTTGTGATGATGTTCGCCACGAAGAATGGCATTATGAAGATCGTGGCAGGTGCTACGATGATTGTGAACACCATCATAATGATCGGCCAGAGGGATCAAGGGCTACACAGTCACATCGCTGTGGACCCGAAAACTCCTTTACAGTCCATGCTTAATTCATAAGAACAACAACCACACCATGCGGCAATGCCATGGCATGGCCAAAGCTTTCTGTGATGAGGAGCAAAAATGGCGAGCGCACAAGGACGATAAGTCAGATGACAGCAAAGAAGAGGAGCGTCTTAAGGATCCATGACCCACTGCCTAAGATGCCAACAAGACCATCACCACAATCTCCGAAGGGTATGCCGCCTTTGAGTGCAAATGACAATAGAAGCTCATCACTCGGTAGGTCATGTTGATCACCCAGTACGACATGGTTGCCGATCTCAAATATCTAGACTAGTCGAAGTATCCTATCACATTCAGTAGGGCCAACCAGTGGATAGATATCCCATACCCATGGCATTTTCCACTCATTTAAATCCCACCATCTGTAATGTGAGGTTCAAGAAGGTCCTCGTCGACGATGGGAGTGCCCTCAATATCCTCTTCGATGGAGCCCTAACTGAGTTAGGCCTCACAAAGGACGATCTCATCCCTGTTGATTCTCCATTTTGGGGTATTATACCTGGCATGGCGTCCCAACCTTTGGGGCAGATCACCATGCCAATCTAGTTTGGCACCGCCGACCACTTCCATACTAAGTATGTGAACTTCTTCATGGCAGACTTTGACACCGCTTACCACACCATCCTTGGCCAACTAGCTCTCGCCAAGTTCATGGCCGTGCCCCATTATGTCTACCTGGTGTTGAAGATCCCGATAGAATAGGGTGTTCTCACCCTATGTGCCAACGTCTCCACCGCCTATGACTACAAAAGAGAAGGACTCGCCATCGCTGATGCGATGGATCTCTCGGCCAGTCTAGAGGCTTGCATCATCGATTCCAAGAAGGTCCTAGTGGAGGAGCAGGCGATCTCGACCAGGATCCTTTAGACTCTACGATCAAGACGGTGTAGACATCCCTATCTCCAAGAACATAGAACACCTCAGGCGTTTCTATCCTTGAGACGTCCTACTAAGATATGTACCCCTTATGTATTTATGCATTTCAGTAATGATTTTCTCCATGATGTTTTCTCCATTTGTTGTTTTCTCCATAATTTTCCTCCAATTATCTTTTGTTTTTCTCCATGCTAAACATCTTTAAGATGATGCTTTCTATCGCCATTCGATTCGCCGACCAGCCATGTTCTCATTAGCGTTATCTAGAAGTAGTCCAATTCTTGATTTAGCACCTAAACATGCATGGGCAGTAGCGCTCAACATCGTGGGCGGTTGGCAGTGGCTCCTCAGTGATGCCTATATTCCTAAGCGTGCAAAGGAGCTAAGCTCTTTACACCATGGGGTGTGGGATAGCCGGGGCTAATAACAAGAAAAAGGACTAACAATGCATCGTTAATATTAAATATTAACACTTTATACATACTAAACACTAAAGTTTCATTTACAACTGCTCGTTATAATGCCGACAAGCCTGTTACATTCTAAGTGGTCATGGTTCATTGCCAGCATCGCCAAACAGATCCATGTTGTCTGCCAGTTTCATCGTAGAATCAGACACCTCCTTTAGCGTAGTGATTTGCTCGTCGCTCAGATTTTGGGCAAAGCCACCATCGATTCGTTTGAGCTTCACCAAGGGGTAGATTGACCGAACAATCACCAATGTGTGGCCCACGACAGAACATGCAATGCCACAAGCATAGTGCTTAAAGTTCTCCAGCATCGACTTGCACCTCTCCACGATGATGTCCGACCGCGGTGCTCTATTGGGCTCCGACACTTCTTGGTCAATGAGATCCAGCACGGGTTTTATCATGTTGGAGATGGTCTACAACTTTTCTTTATTGGCCTCTAGCTGAAGCTTGAAGTCATAAAATTGTGCCTGACTATTGGTTCAGATCACTACAGACAAGAAGGGCAATCGTCTTAAACACGTTTCTCATAGCAAGAGGGGTATTGACATAAGGAATAACTTATGGTTTAGTTGTTCCGCGAGTTGCTCTTTCGCCATCAGAGCTTCATCTCCTTCTTTCTCTGCTAGCACTTTGGCTTCATGCGCTTGTAGAGCTTGGGTCTCCACCTCCACCTTGGCATCACACGCCAAGCATGCTTCTGTATCCCCTGCTTCTTTGCTTCATCAAGCTCTACACCAATGAAAGTTTACTACCAGCATGGGCGAATTGAGGATATGAAATCAATACACCATGGGGCCTAAGGCCTTACTTTTCTCCCAGTCTATGCCATCACCTAGCTGATTTGTCAGCTCCTAGTTCTCCACCTCTAGTCGTAGCTTTTCTGCTTGCAACTTCTCTCGGTCAGCGTGCGCTTAAGCCAGCATCTTCTCTAGAGTCTCCATAGACTCATGCAACCTCTAGTTCTTGCTCAGCTAGATTCGACGTACGACAAAGTTGATGGCTACACCAACTCTATCAAGATTGTTACACATCTGACCTAGAATTTGTAGAAGCTCATCGACCTAGGTCATCTCTCAACTGGTTAGTCTTGCTGACCAGTTTGCGCTTGGCACTGCTAATGGTCTATGTCAGCCGACAGCCTTAGTTCAGCATTTTGGATATAGAACCACTTAGCATTCCATCCCTTCAATGACGTGTTCAGAGGCACCTGTATGTATTCCTTTGCCATGTCGTCCCTCAGATGTAGATAAACTCTGCCGACAACTTGAGGGACCTAGATCTAAGGAAGGGTTTAAGGTAGAAGAAATAGCGAAATAGGTTGAAGTGCGGAGTGATTCCGATGAATGCTTCGCATAGATTGATGAAGAGGGAGATATGAAGAATGCTGTTGGGATGGAGATGGCAAAGGTTAATGCCATAATAGCCAAGAAGCTTCCATTGGAAAGGATGCACAAGAATCCCAAATCCACGAATGAAATAAGCCTCGAATACAACAAGTTCGTTGGTATCAGGGGTTGGGAACGGTTCACTTGTAGTCTTGTGTTTACTTGATCTTGAAGGATGCCTTCGAACACCATTTTTTCTAGGGTCTCCTGGGTGATGGTAGATCTAACCCACTCTTGGTCACGGCGGACCTCACTGGTACTCTCTATCGCCTCCCTCCCTGACTTCTTCAGGCTCGAGCGGCTGCGATTCTTCCCACCCTTCATCATGGATTAGATCTGATTTGATTTGGCTACACTCAGATTCAATTGAGGAGGCGCTATGATTGTAATGTGACTGTAGCAAGGTTTGCGAAGGTGAAGCATCGAGTATTTTGTGGTTGCAAGGACGAGGACAGGCTAGGAGGAATAAATGAAGTGCGCCACGGTAGGCAGATTCGTATGGTTTGATCCCGACCCTTCACCTTTAGGGTTTTTTGGAAACCGTGCTAACTCTGCCACGTCGTTTGCACCCCTCCAACTTCTTCATGAATGGTTATTAGGCCAGTTTAATAGGCCTCTGGGCATACTAAACGACTGAGCCTATTTTGTCGTTCTACTTCTCCAATTTTGCCCTGATATAGTGCTAAGCACTCTCCATTTTCTCCACGATATAGTGCTAAGCACTCTCCAAATTTTGCCACGGTTAAGTGCTAAGCACTCTCCATATTCGCCATGGTATAGTGCTAAGCACTCTCCAAATTTTGCCATGGTTAAGTGCTAATCACTCTCCATGTTCGCCATAGTATAGTGCTAAGCACTCTCCATTTTCTCCATGGTTAAGTGCTAAGCACTCTCCATGTTCGCCATGGTTAAGTGCTAAGCACTCCATTTTCTCCACGGTTTAAGTGCTAAGCACTCTCCATTGTAACACCCTAGGTGTTTGGTTTCCACTAATTGCATTTCACTTCATAAACATATGCATCATCTATGTCATCATTGCCATTGTTACTGAAACAGGCATATGCAACATTTTCAACTGTGTATGTTTCATGCTTGATTGTTGTGAATAAAATTGGTGTAATCTGTGAATGCAACATAAATTTCTCATACCTTGAAACATGGCAACAAGGTAGAAATATGATAAGTGTAGAATAACAACAAAGCTATGAAACATGTGCAACATTTCATTGCAACATATGAGTGAATTGCTTGTTTAGTCGCTTTATCACATGTGATCATTAAAAGAGGTATAACAATTTTGTAAAATGGTTGATCATGGTCTATTACACCTTAACTACACTTAGGTTACTTGTTGGGACATTGTTCATGTAGATCAAAATGACCAAAATGCCCTCAAGTGAAGGTTTGACTAGAATTGACCCTAGGAGTCTCACTGTTTGACTGAGTCAAAAGTCCAACTTAGAGACTTTGCATGGCTGTGCACTCTTTACCAAAGTTGTAGCTAATTTATCAAGGAACAAAAGTTGTTTTATGGTCAACTCATGAAAATGTGTGGAACATGGTCAAACATGGCCCACAAGTCAGTATTTCATGCTGATTTCACTGAAAAAAATTGTCTAAGTCTTAAACTGTATTTTCAGTTGGATCAGGCCAACTTGGGCTTCATATAACTTCTGATCCAGGTCGAATGAGTTGTTGATTTCTAAATCAAAGATGTAGCCCTACCATACATCTACGTTTTTCATGTACACCATTTTTGCAAAGAGTCATTGGATTAGCCGTAATAAGGCGTTGAATTCGCACTGTGAGGCGGTTCAATTCGACTGAATGCGCGCTGCAGTGACTGACATTCATCAGACAACAGGCGCCGCGTGGGGGACACACATCACCGGACCTCTGATCATGTGGCCACGCGCCGTGGCTGGCCTGACGCCGCTGCCGTTGTCCTCCACTTCAAGCCAGCACCTGCCCGACCGAGTCGCCACTCCATTTTTCATCTCTCGCCTTCCCCGCGCGCGGCGCCATGTTCATAGCAGCCACCCGCCATTGCCAACCGAGCATCACCACCGCCGTGCGAGCTCGCCACTGTGAAAACGCGTTGCCCCGTCTGCCTGTAGCCTCGCTGTGATCCCCTCTGCCATCCCCACCCCTCATCCAGGTCGATTGTGCCGTGGTAAGGACGAATTCATCATTCCTTTCCGCCGCCGCCATGGCTGTTCTCGCCGGAGATGACGCTCAACGCGGCCAGCTCTCCTCGCATCCTTGCCATCCCTTCTTTGTCTCGCGCTAGGGTCTAGGCATGCGGCCGTAGCTCGTAGGGTCGCCCTATTGGGCTGCGATGCCGTATCGTCGTCGGAGCCGGCCGTGCCATGGCCGAGCGCCGCCGTGGCCATCGCCACCCCCGCTAGTGGCGTCAATAGCTATGACTAAGGGCTCTCCTAGGTCCACTAGGATGAGGCGAGCACGTAGACACCCTTGCCTTCGCCGGAGAAGCTACCGGCGACGAGCTTCGCCGCCGTCTCCTTCTCCTCCCCTGCATGTCTCGCTGTCACGCGGGACCCGGCTGTCAGCCGCCGAGACTGAGGCAGGAGCCCAGCATGGGCTGCGCCGCGTCTTGGGCCGCTCTAGTGCGCTTCATGGGCTGCTGTTCCTTCGGGCCGGCCCAACTATGGCTGAGTTTTGTTTCCTTATTTGTTTTGTTTTATTATTTCACAGATTTGTATTGATATTCAAAAATCTGTATTTCTTAGTATATAGATCCAAATGCCATGGTTCTAATTTTGTTGAGTTCCTAGTATTGTCTAGTATTTAATAAAAATATTACATGAGCACATGTTTTAGAAATTCTGGATGAATTAAATAGGACTTTGAAATGTGTTTTTGGATACATGCAAACTTGTTTGAATTTTATCTGGAGTTTCTGTGGTCCAAAAATTATGAAATTTTGTGGGTAATCTGTTATTGCTTAGTAGAAGCTCTGGTTAAAATTTTAGAGCTAGTGCATGTGTAGTTTTTAAGTTATAGAAATTCCTTTTATTAATGAATGGATCTTGTGTGAATTTTCATAATTTTTCTATAGATCTAGCATGGGTAAAATTTGGTGAGTATGGTTCTTATGCTAGAATGATGTTAGGAAAAATGTGAAATCTGTTGCTTGACACTTTTCATTAGGGTTTCCTAATTATGCTCAAATTAGACATGTCATCTGTTATTTTGGATACAGCAAGTTATGTTTGTCCTATGGCTTTGAAATTTTTATGATGGTCTATGTGCAGCATGAGATAGCTACTGCAATTTTTGTAGATTTTTATGAATAGTTTTACTATATATTGCTTAAATCACCTAATTAACTAAATAAATTGAAAAAGGATATTAAATAATTTATTTAGAAGTTGGCACTATACTTTCTGATGTTTCTTAGGTATGAAAAACAAGTTGGTAAACTTGGTTTGATCAAAGTATGCTTTTGCACAATCATTAAATAATTAAGTTAGTAACCCTGTCATTCTGGATAGATTCTAGGTTTGCTGGAAATTGATTTGGTTAACATCAGAATCATGCTTTGCTGTTTACCATTGATTTGTAGAACATTTCATAAGCTTTCCAGAATGTCCTCATACAAGTCATTTGGATTTGTATAACTCTTGTTGTGATTTAATTACGGGAATACTTGTATGCATATGAAACTTTAAATGTTAAATTATGTATACCATTACTATTTCTAAGTTGTGGTAATGTTCCTACGTGTTAGGCCTTTAACCGAAGATGAGCATCTTTATCTTAGGTTATGCAAGTTAGGTAAGTTGATCTTGTTCTCTAAGTTAAGTTGGATACATGCTTAAAGTGATTTGAATAGGGATAGTCTTACTCGGTAAACGAGTGTCCAGTGATGTTTTCGGTAAACAATTACTGTGATTCATTCATCATGAGCATCATGTCATTCCTTATGCATCCATGGTATTTATCTTTTGCATCGGCATGCAATAGGTGTACCGGAGGGAGTGACCCTGCTGGAATTCGAGGAACCGAGCGAGCAGTAGCAGCCGACACCGGAGATTCAGGAGGAGCAACCTTCAGGAGAAGGGCCAGACGAGGTCGCCGTTGAGTGCCCGGATCACCATCCTTGCAACTTTGTGAAAGGCAAGCCCCGGAGCATATTAAGCCTCCTAATTTCTAAACTGCAGTTACAGTATTATTATTTCATATATTGTTGCATTAAGTTTAGGTGTTGGATGCAAACACTTGCTGCATTGGTTACCCAATCCTTGTCTAGATATTGTTACCCTGAATCCTATGTAGCTCAGGCTCATGTAGTGCTTAGCTCTGCTTGAACATGGTAGAAGTCAGGTGATTTCCTGTCACCTGTGAGATATAGGAAGATACATGTGGCACGGTTGGCTATATTTGCTATCGTGGAAAAGAACTAGTCTTAATTTGAAATGAAGACTGGACGAAGGCTTGCCGGTTTGCAGTGACTCCATCTGTGTCGATTAAGGACTGATTCTTGGAGCCTTTCCTATTCATGTTGAACGCATGCCTCTCTCTTAGTTGGCCGGCCTAAAGACCGACCACGAAGCCGAGTAGCTCAACTCAGGCCGGAAGTCGATAAGTATAAAGTACGCCTCGGAAGGGAGCCGTAGGCATGAGTCCAAGGGTAGGTGATTTAAAAGTCCTGATCGTCCTGGCAGAAGGGTAATCCCTGAGAGCGCTAGCGCTGATCGAACCTGCGAATTTGGTTCCTGAGTTGTACCAAAGGTAACCCACGGCTACCCTTGCTAAGTATGCCAGGGTAAGAGTTAGGAATACCCCCTTAGCTGAGTTGTAATTCGATTCGAGTCGCCGTCTCTCTCGGTTAGTGAGAACTTGACGGGCTTATCTCCAATGTAGATACACTTAATAACATAATGGTTCGGAAATGATGATATGATGATGACAGCCTTATTATACCTGCTATGGTTAATATTGTTTGCTCCTAATAAGTGAGTGCTCTAGTACAGGTGCTAATCTAGTGGACAGGTAAATAATGATAAGCTTGATGCTAAGTTTAAATTGGTTACTATAATCATAAGCTCTTTTATGCAACTGTGTCAAGCTAGCCCACCTGAAAAGCCTTGCATAATCCTTGGTGTCTTTAATTTCTGGTTTTTGACGGGTAAGTCTAGCTGAGTACCTTCTCGTACTCAGGGTTTATCTCCCACCTGTTGCAGATGACCAGTTCTACTTTAGTTGCTGCAAGTACTGCCTTCTCCTAGCTGGGGATGAAGACTAGACCATTAGGCACGGTCTCTACTAGTTCTCGTACCTGATAATGCTTTTGTGGGACATGACTCAGACTTGGTAATGTATTTGAAAACCATGATGTTTTGTACTAAACTATGTTGCTTCCGCACACTCAAACTTGGTTTGTAATATTCTATTTCAACTCTGATGGATGTAATCCGAATGCTACTTGTGAAATGTTGTAACGGATGATGTGTTGTGTTGAATCACTACGATCTTGGTTTGTATGTCGAGAGTTGGTTGAAATCCTTCATGATTTCCGGACTACCGGAATTATGGGAGCTTAAGTACAGGAATTTGATCGCTTCGGTGATTGTTTTTGTACTTACGTTCTTATGATTTGGTCGGTTCTGTTACAGCTGGTATCAGAGCAAGATTTGACACTAAACACGTCATTTGTGTATTTAAAACAAAAGTATTTGTGAAAATCCTAAATTAAATACTAAGTATTGCCAGTGGTCATATCCCTTATGCCCAAATAAGGACTCTTAGGTGGCTTATTAAAGTACTAACTTGGGGGTTCCTGCTTGTTTCTATTTCATCGTCCATACGGCATGCTATTGTATGGATGCCATCCGCTTGGGTGAAAATGTATGGATCAAAATACCTCTACGCTTTGGTAAGTGGGAGTTGTGAGAGCATGACTGTCCAACCATCGGTCTAGGGGAGAGTAGTTGTGGTTGCTCGCATACTTACATGTTCGATCATGTATCTATGAGAGTACTTAATCATGGATATCTTTGACGGGTAGCTGTGATACTAGAATATATGCATCAGGGAATGTATGTGTGAAAGTATTTAGTTTACTGCTTGTTTTCTATGCTTTTTGGGAAATTATTGGGCTGAAATGAATTTTTCTGCAGGTACAATAACAACGTATCATTGTAGATCGACTAGCTACCGTGTATGAGAGAACGTATGTATGCCACCGTATATTTCGCTAGCCTTTAAATTTTTCTAGGTTCGTGAGGACGTATGGATCGTGCATGCATCATGTTCAAGCATACATGGCATTTCTAGCATTATCCCCTCCCTTAAAAATTTGATTGTCCCGACTAATTAAATTTCGTATCCCTTAAAGGATCCTTCCCTTACGTTGCAACTTTTTGCTACAGATGGCGCGCACGAAACTCACTGCTCACAAGTCCACTGGAGGCAGGGCACCTCGTCACCATTTAGCTCCTCGTGAGCCCTGTCCTGAGCCTACTGAGGCGGAAAGGCTGAGGACAGAGCTGGCTCGGGTGACCGCTGAGAAGAATGCGGCTCAGCACCGTTTGGAGCAGGTAACACAGGAAAGGGACCAAGAGACCCTTGAGGTTCAGAGGTTGACAGTTGCTCACCGCAACTGTGAATGCATGTTAATTCACGTGATGAACCAACGGAATGAAGCCTAGCACGAAGAGAATGTGTTGAGAGCACGACAGATGGAGCTAGAGCAGCAAGTGGCAGTTGCTGAAGAGTACAATGACAATCTCCATGAGGAGGTCCACCTGTTACACAACCAACTTCACCCTCTCCTGCCACCTAATGATGAGGATGAGATGGGTTCTGGTGTCATCATGGCTGAAGGTGATGATGACATGGAGGTCAATGGACCTGAGGACGTTCCACCTGATGATGAGGAAGATGAGGAGTTAGAGCCTGCTAGTGATGAAGATGGAGGAGAGATCTTCGACACTGACTTCGAGGACGATGCGTAGTTTAGCTTACTACTTAGCTAATGCGCTAGATCTAGTCTTTTGTTGATCCTCATGCATGAACGAGTAGCTTTGTAGCAAGTTAATCGTTGGGATGTAATATCGAACCCTATGTTACCCTTGATGTAAGTTGGAACCACTATGGCTTGGATGTAACCTATCGAACGTATTATGCTCCACGTATGTGAGCTTTTGTGGAATTTCGCCTTTGCGGTCTATGGATCTCGTTGTTGGTTAAGTTCATCGCATTTATATGTCAATTGATGCGCTTGATGAGTTGTGTGATTGTGATGAATGATTGTGCCTCTGTTGATTATTTAAATGCATTCCCTCCAATGGACTCAGTTTGGCATAATTATACGGTTCATCTACAAAAATTTCCACATCGTCAGTGCTCATTGGCTATACATTTTGCAGATGGCTCATAACCTTCGTCGCGGTCGTGGCATGGGAAATGAGGAACAACCACCTCCGCCACCGCCCACACCAGCTGAGCTAATGCAGACAGTTGTGGAAAGTCAGTGCATGCTAGCTGAGGCTATGCGCCAGATGGCTAACCGTGAGGATCGGCATGTCCGCTAGGGACCCGAGCCGAACCAGTACAGCAGCTTTAAGGACTTCATGGACACGAAGCCTCCTATCTTTCGTGAGGTAGAAGAACCCTTACAAGCGGATGAATGGTTGAGCATGATAGAGCAAAGGTTTGGATTGCTCCGTTTAACTGAAGGCATGAAGGCTTCGTATGCAGGGCACCAGCTCCAAGGCCCTACAGGCATCTGGTGGACCCATCATAGGACCACCTTCCCTGCTAACGTTGAGATCGTTTGGAACCAGTTCTAGGCAGCCTTCAGGGGACACTTTATCCCTCCTGGTCTCATGGCCATTAAGCATACTGAGTTTATGAAGCTCACCCAAGGCAACAAGAGTCTCAATGAGTACCTCCAGGCATTCAACAACCTAGCAAGGTATGCTCCTGAGTTCGTCGATACTGACGCCAAGAGAATAGCTAGCTTCAAGAGGGGACTTTCCCCAAAACTGATGAAGTCAATGGGCAACTGCAAGTGTGTCACCTTCAATGAGTTTATCAGTGACACTCTGACTTAGGAGAACAATGACAAGATATATGCTGCTTCCAAGAACCGTAAAAGGAACTTTGAGGCTGGTGCTTCCTAGTCCAAGGCTCCAATGGTATCTAAGGCCCCATACTGTCCACCCAATGCTAATGTCCGATACCGCCCACCTTAGAAGAAGAACCAAGCTAAAACCGGTTTCCGCAAGGGGTATACAATTTCCTTGCCAAAGAATACCTCTGGGCAGGGTAGCTCCAATGTTCCACCAGCAAACAGGCCATGCTGGAACTGTAACCAGCCTAGTCATTAGGCAAATAGATGTCCCCATCCTCTCAAGAATGCTCAAGGAAACGTCTGTCAGGGGCGTGTTCACTATACTACAGTGGAGGAAATTCCTGCTGGTGAAATGGTCACCGCTGGTAAGTTCCTTGTTAATGATCACCCTGCAGTTGTGCTCTTTGATTCGGGTGCTTCGCACTCCTTTATGAGTTCTATGTTTGCATCTGAGCATAATATGAATGTGATTACAATTGTCAAGGGTGGGTATTGTATTAGTGCTGCTGGAAATAATATCCTGACTAACCAAGTAGTTAAAGATGTAAAGCTTGAGATTAGAGATCGAGAGTTCCGTACGGATCTTGTAGTTCTACCGGGGGTAGGAATTGATATAATCCTAGGAATGAAGTGGATGAGCGGGAATGGAGTGTTGATCGATACATCAACCCATGTGGTAATGTTGAGGGATCCTGTGGATAAGAAGGGTTTTCTAGTGTAGTTACCTCATGATATCTCTATCCACAATACAGCCAATGCTACCCTAGCCAAAGCCATTAAGGATCTACCAGTTGTCTATGAGTTTCCAGATGTCTTTCCTGATGACTTGCATGGATTACCTCTGGACCGTGATGTAGAATTCAAGATAGAACTCATTCCGGGTACGGCTCCCATTTCTCGAAGGCCCTATAGAATGCCGCCCAATGAGTTGGCTGAGCTAAAGAGTCAGTTGAATGAGCTATTGAAGAAAGGGTTGATTCGGCCTAGTTCTTCTCCTTGGGGTTGTCCGGCTATATTTGTGAAGAAGAAGGACGAGTCTCTATGCATGTGCGTGGATCATCGTCCCCTAAACGCTGTTACTATCAAGAACAAATACCCTCTTCCTCGCATCGATATTCTGTTTGATCAGCTCTCCAAGGCTAAGGTATTCTCCAAGATCGATTTGAGGTCTAGCTACCATCAGATCAAAATTTGTCCTAAAGATATACCTAAGATAGCTTTCTCTACTCGTTATGGCTTGTTCGAATACCTCGTCATGTCATTTGGGTTGACAAATGCTCCGGCACACTTTATGTACCTGATGAATTCTGTATTCATGTCGGAATTGGACAAATTTGTCATCGTGTTCATTGATGATATCCTAGTATATTCTCAGAATGAAGAAGAGCATGCTGGACACCTGAGAATTGTTTTAACTCGGTTATGTGACAACCAGCTTTATGCTAAGTTCAGCAAGTGCGAGTTCTGGTTGAACAAGATACCTTTTCTAGGTCATGTATTATCTGGTGATGGAATTTCGGTTGACCCTACTAAGGTGCAAGAAGTCCTTGAGTGGAAGGCACCTACTACGGTCACAGAAGTCCGAAGTTTCCTAGGATTGGCTGGCTATTATCGTTGCTTTATCCTGGATTTCTTAAAGATCGCCAAGCCCATGACTCGACTACTGCAAATGGATGAGAAGTTTGTGTGGACTCCGAAGTGTGAAGAGGCTTTCCACACTTTGCGGACCTTACTAACCTCTGCTCATGTATTGGCACAACCTAACATCGAGAAGCCTTTTGATGTCTACTGTGACGCATATGGCACTGGTTTGGGGTGTGTTCTTATGCAGGAAGGCCGAGTAATTTCTTATGCTTCGCGCCAGCTCCGAAAGCATGAAGTCAACTATCCTACCCATGACTTAGAGCTAGCCGCAGTTGTTCATGCCCTAAAGATTTGGAGACATTACTTGCTGGGTAATGTGTGCAACATCTATACTAACCATAAAAGCCTCAAGTACATCTTTACTCAACCCAAGTTGAACATGCATCAATGACGATGGTTAGAATTAATCAAAGACTACAACCTTCAAGTGCACTACCATCCTGGTAAGGCAAATGTGGTTGCTGATGCCTTAAGCAGAAAGGCCCATTGCAATTCCTTGGTTAGTGAAGACTTTCATCTAGCACACCTCCTTCATCCTATAGTACTCCACAATATCACTGTGGATTGCTCTCTTAGAAGTTGAATTATCAAACTCAAGAAGACGGATGTGGGTGTATTTCACATCAAGCGGAAGATGAAAGAGAAAGAGACCAAGCACTTTAGGGTCGATGACAAGGGAATTCTCTGGTTTAATGATAGGCTTGTGGTACCCAAAGATAAAGAACTTAGAAATCAAATTATGGATGAAGCCCATTCTTCAAAATTGTCCATCCATCCTGGTAGCAGTAAAATGTATCAAGATCTCAAGCTGTATTATTGGTGGACCAAGATGAAGAAAGAAATCGCAGCTTACGTGGCAAGGTGTGATAACTGTTGCAGAGTCAAGGCTATTCACATAAGGCCCGGACTATTGCAGCCACTCTCTATTCCTGGATGGAAGTGGGAAGAAATTAGCATGGATTTTATTGTTGGACTACCCACTACCAAAAAGGGTTGTGATTCCATCTGGGTTATCGTAGATCGTCTAACTAAATCTGCTCACTTTATTCCGGTCAGTCTACCTATCACCCTCACAATTATGCTGAGATTTATTTTCAACAAGTGGTACGTCTCCATGGTGTACCCAAATCCATTGTTTCTGATAGAGGACCTCAGTTCACGGCTCGCTTTTGGGAGTGCTTACATCAGAATCTTGGCACTCATCTAATCCGCAGTTCTGCCTATCATCCGCAAACATCAGGACAGACTGAGCGTGTTAATCAAATTCTTAAAGACATGCTTAGAGCTTGTCTTATCTCTTGCAAAGGCTCTTGGGAAGACTGGTTACCTCTCGCTGAATTCTCTTATAACAACAGTTATCAAGAAAGTATCAAAATGGCTCCTTTTGAAGCTCTTTATGGCCGCAAGTGTAGAACTCCTTTGAACTAGGTGGAACCCGAAGAAAGAAGATTCTATGGTATTGATTTTGTAAAAGAAGCCGAAGAGCAAGTCCGAACTATACAGAAGAATATGGCTGTCGCATAGGCTAGACAAAAGAGCTATGCTGACAAGAGAAGAAAACATGTGCAGAATAACAACAAAGCTATGAAACATGTGCAACATATGAGTGAATTGCTTATTTAGTCGCTTTATCACATGTGATCATTAAAAGAGGTATAACAATTTTGTAAAATGGTTGATCATGGTCTATTACACCTTAACTACACTTAGGTTACTTGTTGGGACATTGTTCATGTAGATAAAAATGACCAAAATGCCCTCAAGTGAAGGTTTGACTAGAATTGACCCTAGGAGTCTCACTATTTGACTGAGTCAAAAGTCCAACTTAGAGACTTTGCATGGCTGTGCACTCTTTACCAAAGTTGTAGCTAATTTATCAAGGAACAAAAGTTGTTTTATGGCCAACTCATGAAAATGTGTGGAACATGGTCAAACATGGCCCAAAAGTCAGTATTTCATGCTGATTTCACTGAAAAAAATTGTCTAAGTCTTAAACTGTATTTTCAGTTGGATCAGGCCAACTTGGGCTTCATATAACTTCTGATCTAGGTCGAATGAGTTGTTGATTTCTAAATCAAAGATGTAGCCCTACCATACATCTATGTTTTTCAAGTACACCATTTTTGCAAAGAGTCATTGGATTAGCCGTAATAAGGCGTTGAATTCGCACTGTCAGGCGGTTCAATTTGACTGAATGCGCGCTACAGTGACTGACATTCATCAGACAACAGGCGCCGCATGGGGGACACACATCGCCAGACCTCTGATTGCGCGGCCACGCACCGTGGCTGGCCTGACGCCGCTGCTGTTGTCCTCCACTTCAAGCCAGCGCCTGCCCGACCGAGTCGCCACTCCATTTTTCATCTCTCGCCTTCCCCGCGCGCAGCGCCGTGTTCACAGCAGCCGCCCGCCATTGCCGACCGAGCATCGCCACTGCCGTGTGAGCACACCACCATGAAAATGTGTTGCCTTGTCCGCCTGTAGCCTCGCCGTGATCCCCTCTACCACCCCCACCCCTCAGCCAGGTCGATTGTGCCGTGGTAAGGACGAATTCGTCATTCCTTTCCGCCACCGCCATGGCTGTTCTCGCCGGAGATGACGCTCGACGTGGCCAGCTCTCCTCGCGTCCTTGCCATCCCTTCTCCGTCTCAAGCTAGGGTCTAGGCATGCTGCCGTAGCTCGTAGGGTCGCCCTATTGGGCTGCGACGCCGTATCATCGTCGGAGCTGGCCGTGCCGTGGCCGAGTGCCGCCATGGCCATCGCCACCCCCGCTAGCGACATCAATAGCTGCGACTAAGGGCTCTCCTAGGTCCGCTAGGATGAGGCGAGCACGTAGACACCCTTGCCTTCGCCGGAGAAGCTACCAGCGACGAGCTTCGCCGCCGTCTCCTTCTCCTCCCCTACATGTCTCGCTGTCACACGGGACCCGGCTGTCAGCCGCCGAGGCTGAGGCGGGAGCCCAACATGGGCTGCGCCGTGTCTTGGGCCGCGCCAGTGCGCTTCGCGGGTCGCTGTTCCTTCGGGCCGGCCCAACTGTGGCTGAGTTTTGTTTCCTTATTTGTTTTGTTTTATTATTTCACAGATTTGTATTGATATTCAAAAATCTGTATTTCTTAGTATATAGATCCAAATGCCATGGTTCTAATTTTGTTGAGTTCCTAGTATTGTCTAGTATTTAATAAAAATATTATATGAGCACATGTTTTAGAAATTCTGGATGAATTAAATAGGACTTTGAAATGTGTTTTTGGATACATGCAAACTTGTTTGAATTTTATCTGGAGTTTCTGTGGTCCAAAAATTATGAAATTTTGTGGGTAATCTGTTATTGCTTAGTAGAAGCTCTGGTTAAAATTTCAGAGCTAGTGCATGTGTAGTTTTTAAGTTATAGAAATTCCTTTTATTAATGAATGGATCTTGTGTGAATTTTCATAATTTTTCTATAGATCCAGTATGGGTAAAATTTGGTGAGTAAGGTTCTTATGCTAGAATAATGTTAGGAAAAATGTGAAATCTGTTGCTTGACACTTTTCATTAGGGTTTCCTAATTATGCTCAAATTAGACATGTCATCTGTTATTTTGGATATAGCAAGTTATGTTTGTCCTATGGCTTTGAAATTTTTATGATGGTCTATGTGCAGCATGAGATAGCTACTGCAATTTTTGTAGATTTTTATGAATAGTTTTACTATATATTGCTTAAATCACCTAATTAACTAAATAAATTGAAAAAGAATATTAAATAATTTATTTAGAAGTTGGCACTATACTTTCTGATGTTTCTTAGGTATGAAAAACAAGTTGGTAAACTTGGTTTGATCAAAGTATGCTTTTGCACAATCATTAAATAATTAAGTTAGTAACCCTGTCATTCTGGACAGATTCTAGGTTTGCTGGAAATTGATTTGGTTAACATCAGAATCATGCTTTGCTGTTTACCATTGATTTGTAGAACATTTCATAAGCTTTCCAGAATGTCCTCATACAAGTCATTTGGATTTGTACAACTCTTGTTGTGATTTAATTACGGGAATACTTGTATGCATATGAAACTTTAAATGTTAAATTATGTATACCGTTACTATTTCTGAGTTGTGGTAATGTTCCTAGGTGTTAGGCCTTTAACCGAAGATGAGCATCTTTATCTTAGGTTATGCAAGTTAGGTAAGTTGATCTTGTTCTCTAAGTTAAGTTGGATACATGCTTAAAGTGATTTGAATAGGGCTAGTCTTACTCGGTAAACGAGTGTCCAGTGATGTTTTTGGTAAACAATTACTGTGATTCATTCATCATGAGCATCATGTTATTCCTTATGCATCCATGGTATTTATCTTTTGCATCGACATGCAATAGGTGTACCAGAGGGAGTGACCCTGCTGGAATTCGAGGAACCGAGCGAGCAGCAGCAGCCGACACCGGAGATTCAGGAGGAGCAGCCTTCAGGAGAAGGACCAGATGGGGTTGCCGTTGAGTGCCCGGATCACCGTCCTTGCAACTTTGTGAAAGGCAAGCCCCGGAGCATATTAAGCCTCCTAATTTCCGAACTGCAGTTACAGTATTATTATTTCATATATTATTGCATTAAGTTTAGGTGTTGGATGCAAACACTTGCTGCATTGGTTACCCAATCCTTGTCCAGATATTGTTACCCTGAATCCTATATAGCTTAGGCTCATGTAGTGCTTAGCCCTGCTTGAACATGGTAGAAGTCAGGTGATTTCCTGTCACCTGTGAGATATAGGAAGATACATGTGGCACGGTTGGCTATATTTGCTATCGTGGAAAAGAACCAGTCTTAATTTGAAATGAAGACCAGATGGAGGCTTGCCGGTTTGCAGTGACTCCATCTGTGTCGATTAAGGACTGATTCTTGGAGCCTTTCCTGTTCATGTTGAACGCATGCCTCTCTCTTAGTTGGCCGGCCTGAAGACCGACCGCGAAGCCGAGTAGCTCAACTCAGGCCGGGAGTCGATAAGTATAAAGTACGCCTCGGAAGGGAGCCGTAGGTGTGAGTCCAAGGGTAGGTGATTTAAAAGTCCTAATCGTCCTGGCAGAAGGGTAATCCTTGAGAGCGCTGGCACTGATCGAACCCGCGAATTTGGTTCCTGAGTTGTACCAAAGGTAACCCACGGCTACCCTTGCTAAGTATGCCAGGGTGAGAGTTAGGAATACCCCCTCAGCTGAGTTGTAATTCGATTCGAGTCGCCGTCTCTCCCGGTTAGTGAGAACTTGACGGGCTTATCTCCAATGTAGATACACTTAATAACATAATGGTTTGGAAATGATGATATGATGATGACAGCCTTATTATACCTGCTATGGTTAATATTGTTTGCTCCTAATAAGTGAGTGCTCTAGTACAGGTGCTAATCTAGTGGATAGGTAAATAATGATAAGCTTGATGCTAAATTTAAATTGGTTACTATAATCGTAAGCTCTTTTATGCAACTGTGTCAAGCTAGCCCACCTGAAAAGCCTTGCATAATCCTTGGTGTCTTTAATTTCTGGTTTTTGACGGGTAAGTCTAGCTGAGTACCTTCTCGTACTCAGGGTTTATCTCCCACCTGTTGCAGATGACCAGTTCTACTTTGGTTGCTGCAAGTACTGCCTTCTCCCAGCTGGGGATGAAGACTAGACCGTTGGGCACGGTCTCTACTAGTTCTCGTACCTGATAATGCTTTTGTG
The DNA here is from genome assembly GCF_019320115.1 of Miscanthus floridulus. Classification (NCBI taxonomy): domain Eukaryota; kingdom Viridiplantae; phylum Streptophyta; class Magnoliopsida; order Poales; family Poaceae; genus Miscanthus; species Miscanthus floridulus. Next base: position 20,401,406 of record NC_089585.1, on the reverse strand, counting down.
GGACATGACTCAGACTTGGCAATGTATTTGAAAACCATGATGTTTTGTACTAAACTATGTTGCTTCCGCACACTCAAACTTGGTTTGTAATATTCTATTTCAACTCTGATGGATGTAATCCGAATGCTACTTGTGAAATGTTGTAACGGATGATGTGTTGTGTTGAATCACTACGATCTTGGTTTGTATGTCGAGAGTTGGTTGAAATCCTTCGTGATTTCCGGACTACCGGGATTATGGGAGCTTAAGTATAGGAATTTGATCGCTTCGGTGATTGTTTTTGTACTTACGTTCTTATGATTTGGTCGGTTCTGTTACATCCATGTTCGCCATGGTATAGTGCTAAGCACTCTCCAAATTTTGCCACGATTAAGTACTAAGCACTCTCCATGTTCGCCATGGTATAGTGCTCAACACTCTCCAAATTTTGCCATGGTTAAGTGCTAAGTACTCCCCATGTTCGCCACGGTTAAGTGCTAAGCACTCGCCATGTTCACCACGGTATAGTTCTAAGCACTCTCCATGTTCGCCACGGTATAGTGCTAAGCACTCTCCATGTTCGCCATGGTATAGTGCTCAGCACTCTCCAAATTTTGCCATGGTTAAGTGCTAAGCACTTCCCATGTTTGCCACGGTATAGTGCTAAGCACTCCCCAAATTTTTCCACGGTTAAGTGCTAAGGACTTCCCATGTTCGCCATGGTATAGTGCTAAGCACTTCCCATGTTCGCCATGGTATAGTGCTAAGCACTCTCCATGTTTGCCATGGTATAGTGCTAAGCACTCTGCATGTTCTCCATGGTAAAAGTGCTAAGCACTCTTCATTTTTTCTCCATTTTTAAGTGCTCAGCCCTCTCCAAATTTTACTCCCATGTCCAGTGCTAAGCACGGGGATTCCATCCTTTTCACTTGTTTCTTTGATCCTGCTACAAGATACTGCTCTATCTTACAGCAGGCTCGGGGACTAAGTGTGTACACTTCACCTAGCAGTGAGTGTACTGTTTTTCCTCTTACTAGTCTTCAGCTAAGCTGGGGGTGGGCTATGTACTTCTTTGATCCTGACACTAGGTCCATTCTTCACCTACTATCAGGCTCAAGGGACTACAATGTATACATTGCACCTTGTAGTGCTTGTATCAAATTTAACGGTTGGCTAAGTTCCTTTTTTCTTTCTTAGTCATTGATATTCTTTGATCCTAACACCAGGTGTCTTCTTCACCTACTGTTAGGCTCAAGGACTACCATGTATACATTGCACCTTGTGGCGCATGTATCAATACTAACATTCTCTTTGACTAAGTCATGGATGATGATCAACTGACTTTGCCAATGAAGCCTAAGTGTGTACACTTCACCTAAGGTGGAGAATTTATTAAATTTTAAACTTGAGCTCCTTACATCATTCTAGCAAGCCTTACTTGAGTATGTTCGAGGCCTGTTGACTAGTTAAACTGGTTGGCACTTCATTTTGTTGATCGGATTGCCAGTCAAACTAGTCGGCACTTCATTTTGTTGATTGGATTACCAATTAAACTGGTCGGATTGCCAGATTAACTGCCTAGCTCCAAGTTAAACTACTCGGACCTACTCAAGATGGCATTGCTCAGTGAATACAAGGTGCTCAGGGACTAGCTATGGGGGGTATAACCCAAGGTACCCATGGCAATGAACATGGGCCACACCGCCAGGGGAGGTCTAGCCCATATGATCAAGGCCTACGGTGCTCGGCTCTGGTTGGCGTGCACCGCAAGGCAATCAAAAGACATATTGGCGATGAAGATCTGTTCGGATATGATAGATATCGTATTCCTAGTAAATACTTACCATATAGCTAAATAGATCTAGACTTAAACCAACATGTAACCCTACCCTCCAAACTATATAAGGCGGGTTGGGACCCCCCACGAATGCATCTCATATTCAATATAATCCACCAAAGACATAGGACGTAGGGTATTACGTCGACCAGATGGCCTGAACCTGTCTACATCGCTTGTCTCTGCGCTTGTGTCACCATCTGGTTCCTGTTATGCGCACCTCCACCGATTCATCTACTACCGTGGGCATACCCCTCGGTAGACTACCAACCAGATTTCGTCGACACTCCCTTAATGCTGAATGTGCTACAAATCTTCAAGAAATGTTGGAGGTGAGCATTTGCATCCTCGTGGGATTTCCCACATAATGGACTAGCTTGAACCATCATAATTAACGCTAGCTTAAGCTCAAAGTTAGCGTCCCCATTGATAACATTGCGTCCGGTGGCTACATTAGCAGCCGAGGGTGCAGAAAAATCATGAATGGACTTATCACCTATGATCATGTAGGGTAGTGATAGGATATGAGGAAAAAGGATAAACTAATAAGGATAACTAACAAGAACCTAGCTAACAAATTCAGCGTTATAAATTCGATGCCAGCTGCCTTTCCTAGTAACGGTGATAGAAATGCTTGTTGATATTTCTTTACGACTATTGGAGGATTCCACAAGCGCACAAAACTATCGCATAGCACTTCGCTCGATGAGTACCGAGTGTCGAATTTAAAATTTATCACACAGGAAGGCAGAAGGCTAGAATTTATAAGCGGACTAGGATTTGCTAAAGGAAGGCTTGAGTCAATCGATCCTAGGTAGGTGAACAATAGTGAAGGATGAATGTGAACATCCTAAACTAACTACTAAATACAAGCTAACCAAAGATAGCTAGGTGGGAGAGCGAGCGACATATCTTTCTAGTAACTAAGGATAAGCAAATAACTAGGAGAAATGAGATAGTACTTCAGGGCATAGCCCGCCTACCAACTAGGAGAGTTAAATAGATAGATCTGCCATGAGCCCTATGATTTAATAACTAGACCTACCATGGTGGAATGCAGAGGATGGACAAGGTTGTCACCACTTGCCACCTACCACAAACTATCCAAAGGCCTAGCCGTATCCATAGGGAATCTATAGCCTAAGCACCACGCTTAATCTATAAACTTACTACTTCAATCCGAGCTCCGATGAAATGAGATCAAAGCACCCTAACCAGACGATGGAATTGGTACTAACGAAAGACTACTAATGATAAGATAACCTATGCTACTAATGCCAAACAACAAGCACCTAAGCTCACTAATGACGAACACTAATGACCAAGTACTTAAAGTAAAGCAAGCAATACTACAATAAAGTACTAAAATAAATACTGAATAAAGTAATGCAGAAATGAAAGAATTACAAAGGAGCTATACCAGACCAAGAAGACTCTTCTAGACTCCAAAAAGCTCCGCTCTTGCTCTACTCCACTACTAGACTACTGCTCTATAGCTAATGCTAAGCTAGAAAGCCAAGAGAAGCTTGGAGAGCCTTGAAATGAATGGGGGCACTTCTCCACTGAGCTCCATACCCACTATTTATAGTGTTTAGTGAGGGGAGGGTTATTTGTAGGCAATGGCAAGGTCGGTGGCCACCCTAGGGCGCCAGGCGGGGGTAGGGGCGCCGGTCGGCCCTTCAATGCACTGCCTTAGCATCCAAGGGTGTTGGTTGCTCCTCCAAGGTAATTGTGAAGATAGCACGTGGTGAAACTCAGATGGTAGGTCGGTTGGAGGCTCCCAAGTGTATGACAATGGGCCCATGAATCCACTAGCATCAAATCTCATCCGTTGATCAAACCGACTTGAATGGAGGCTTGTGATTGGCTTAGGAACAGCTCCCATGGATCGGTGACATGGTAGGGCCACCTAGGGGGCCAAGCAGTGGGCCCAAGGCCTCCTTCCACATCCACCAGCGCCATATTTCCATATTTGTCACCTTTTTGGCTAAACTTTAGTATATTTCCTGCATACAAATAATTCTACAAGCATAAGTGGAACTAGGTGAATTGTAAACATAATTCTACACATGTGATGATGATTTACCTCACTTTACCATGCTTTTGGGTGAAATGTTGTTGGTCAAAATAGGTGTTAGTGACCGTCAACACCCGATGTGCTGACGAGATTTGTCTACGTATCTTGACCCGGCAGTGTAGAGATTCCCCTCACACTTCACCAGAGAAGATTATTGATTAAGCTCATTGTTTTTTGTTGTATAAAATACTTATTACGCATCATACTTCTCTATATATATTTGGTCAAAATTCAGAATCTTTGAGTAAATCTCCGCTCCATCGCTTTCTCCACTTTGTCTCTCTAAACGCCGCGATCTTGTTCGCAACTCCACTTGTTTTCCTTCCTTCCCGGAGCTCTCCGATTCCCTCTATAGATCTATACAATGAGGAACATGTGGTTACCTTCTTGTACGTGTGCTCAACACATAAAATACATGACTTCATGCCATCAGGCTAGACACCCGAGGCAACAAAAAAATCAAATAGAAACCAACTGAGAAAACTTCATCCACTACAACATCTTCACTGTCCGAGGCATTCAAAAAACAACAGGCAGACTTTCTTGCTTGTTCAGTATCATTTCCAACAACAATGACTCTTTTGTTCTACATTAGATTAAGGCCAGACTTGCTCCTTGGATCAAGGTTCTGGCAAGTTTAACAAAGTTTGACACAGACAAGCAAATAACACAACATATATTAGCAAGGGTTCGTACTACATGAGCTCAACACATACACTACATGATTTCATGCTATCCCACAGATCAAAGCCAGTCATGGTACTACTACCAATACTACTATTGCTATTGTTGCTACTACTACTACTAGTACTACTGATATAGGACAATGAACAGTACCGAAAGCACACAAAATCACAATGTCATCGAATCAGGTTGGTCTTGTTGAGATAGTTCAGGTCATAAGGACCATCGATCAAGTTGAGACAGTGAACCATCTTGAAAATGATGCAATCTCCACTGATGTCGATGATGTAGTCAGAGTGCCAATGGGCATCCACAAATGTGCTACAAAGCACAAAGATTTCTCTAGAATCGTGGTCTTCAACAACTCTGGTAATGCATTGTTGCCCAACAACTGCACGAACAACAGCTTCAACGATTAGGCATCATGCAGCTTTGTCATGTACATGACACCCCTAAGTCAAATGCAACCTATTTTGTTCTCCTGGCTCCACACGTAGCTACCAAAACACATCATTTGTTGTAGAGTACACATCTGTAGTATGAGTATGGTAACTAGTTGCTATCTGTAGACATGATTTCGGTTAGAACAAATGACAATTGAGGGAAGAGGGGAAGCAATGAGGTTAGTAGACACAATAATAAGTTCATACAAATAGTATGGTTTGATATGAAGTACATTACCTTTATCCAGATCCTAAAACCATGAGGGAACGCGATTGGGAAAATACAAACGGGTGAGGGAAGAGGGGAGCAAGCAGATTGATGTAATGCTATTGGATGAGGGAAGGGGGGATGATCCTTTTATATAGACCTTGCATAGTTGATGAGAGTGAAGTGAATGCGGCAGGAAAGCTGGACAGAAGAAGGAATCAAGAAAAGGAGCTTTTGACCACCATGACAAGCTTGAGACTTGAATGTCTAGTGCGGTTGTGATGGATCTTTTTTGTACTTATTTGACTCCAATCCGAGCAGTCACAACAGTCGACAGGCAGACAAGTTGCTATGAAATTCAAAACTAATGACCCTTTATACTGTGTCCTATGAGATCAAATATATAGTGGTTGGACTTTCTTGCGTTCGCAGTAAAATTCAACAGCTATGTCTCATCCGTTATGCATTAGATCTAGGTGATACTTGTTGAGATCAACTCCTCACTGCATGGTTCTTGCAAGTTGAACAAATTTTATCGAAGACTACTGATACGTGTTTGGTTCTTGCAAGGTCAAGCTAGGGGTGAAAATGGTATGGATATTTTCTGATCGTATTCGAGACCGAATCCGTTTAGAGGGGTTCAGATCTATCCATATCACAGTCTGAATATTCAATATCCGATATTGTATCCATATCCGAATACTTAAATTGCATATTTATGATGTCGATATCCAATCGTATCCTATTTGACATGGTTGACACTATTAGGATTCAAATCCGAATCCGAATAGAAATATGAAAACAAATGTAATATCAGTTATATCCGTTTGTATCCGATCCGTTTTCATCCCTATCAAAGCCACTCATGACTACTAGTACTACTGATATGTGTTTGGTTCAACAAACTGAGACACAAACTAACCCTTGCGTGGTTGCGAAGAGTGAATTGAATGCATGAGGAAAGCCTCTATAGTTATTTCACTCCAAGAATTCACTACAGTCGAGGGGCGGACTAAAGAGTGAAGATGAGTTTCTCTTGCTTCGGTAAGCAATTTCTCTTGCTTGGTTTTGCAGAGCAGCAGCTAGCTAGAGATGGCTACATGGTTTCATAGGTCCTAATCATCTGCACTCGCTTGGCTGTGGCTAAAGATGCTGCTTCAAATCCAACTACCTTACTAGTACTTCATGCATGCATCCACAGCTAGTGCATCTATTCTTTGTAGCATAGCCGATCTGGCAAAAGTTCTAGTCACAGCTCAGTAGCAGAGTAAAATGTCTGGGCTAGTCAAATTTACATGACTCGGACTATGAGGCTTGCATTCGATTTATAAGAAATAGGTAAACGTAATTTCATCAATACTATACTTCTCTATATATATTTGATCAATAGAGTTAACCCACCTAATATAAAGTTCAACAGAAGTCCATTTACATGGATATTATTACAACAAGATAAACTAAAGAACATCACAATTGTCTCCAGTGAACATTGAAAACAAAAATCAGAACATCAGTTATGAGATACTTGAACATCACACCTATTTCAGAAACAGAGAACAAGGGCATATCTCTAATGCTATAGATACTAAACATTAACATCATCTGACCTTGTTGCAACTGCTTAGTTGAAAGGAACTGCACGAATTCCACCAATCTCTGGATCATTTGGACAGATTGTAAGATAACAGATACGATAAGAAAATACTTCTGCACCATGGAACACATAGTGGTATGAAAGTAAAGTCTAGAGATCAGTGTTTGAATGAACCGCAACAAACACATAGGGTCCTAGATGATCTTTAGCAAGACGGTAGTTTCAATGGCCAAGAACTTGAACAACTACAGAAGCAATGCACTGCAAGCACTACAACCCTTGTTTATAGGCCATGGCGAACATGAAGCTCATGAAAGACAGCAATACATAGACATGTCCCAAGAATGATCATAGTTATCCATGATCTGTGCAAAAAAGAAAACAATATGTAGAAAAAAAACAAAGAACCAAGATGCCTAGTAGTAGGGTGGAGGGCAAAAGTTTGGGATGGAACTAAAGCAGGAGCCCTGGAGAGCCTTCCTCTCGCCCCTTGTCTCTAGTTGTTATATAGTTCGTTGGTCATGGACCAACCCATGACTCACGCGCATGCAGGCTAGTGCGTCCATGACCCCACATATACGGTGCTAAAGTTAACACGATCTGTATTTTGTTGTTTCATCAAAACTATGATCTGGCCTGTCAAGATTTCTTTAGTATCGAACTGTCTTAGGCCCTAGTTTGGATGGACTACGACTAGTTACCCATGATTAAAAATAGCCAACTAAAAATCAGCCAATTAGTTATGTTATTAGTCCATACCTGTTTCTATCCTGAAACTAATTGTTGGGTTCTAAAAATTAGCCAATTAGTTATGTTATTAGTCCATACCTATTTGTATCATGAACTAGTTGTCAGCCCCTGTTAGTTCGGGTTCTATGGACTAGTTGGATGGCCCCTGTATTTCATAGTGATTCGGATCGTCTATATTTTGTAGGGTCAGGACTGTCTTAGGGTCTAGAAAATTTTAACATCTATACACCCACATCCTCCTGATCAGAAAGGGCAAACACCGTTAGTATAACCAGTTACCAAATGACTAAAGGGACCTGAGCTACGCCACGCTCAATAGAGTTTAACTGACCTAATACAAAGTTCAACAAAAGTTAACACAGACATGCATGCAAATAAGACTTCACATACTGATCATCCCACAGACCAAACCTAGTCATGACTTGTAATACTGATACATCACATAGATCAAGGGTCGAGGCGGGCTTGCAGGATGTTGTCGTCCATGTTCACCTTCACTAAGACGGATGTTGGCGATCGGCTTCGAGGCTCACAAACAATGGGGACATACTCGAGCGATGGAAAGTACAGTGCCGACTATGACTCCTAGCGAGGAGGAGGGTGCATCCGGAGTACTGGCAAGTCGGATGAATCGCAAGAGAGCTAGCCAGGAGGCGGATGCTTTAAATTTTTTCTCTTCTCTGAAAACTAAAAGCACGTTAGAATCCATGACTACTTTTTAAGGGTGGGAACTCCTTGGGGATATCATTTGAATAACCTATTTAGTTTTTTGAGGGTTTTCCATCCCTGGACGTGCCTTTCCCTTGCTTCCTAATTATAGGCCTTAGTTCAAAAAGCCATAGATGCAGTTACACACACACACAAAATCGCCAATTACAGCGTAATAAGTTGCAGCGAGCAGGTTTTTTATTTTTTTGGTAATTTTTAGGTGTCCAATTCATGGATCTTTTAATTGTTTATTATCATTCTCTTTTAGTTTTATGTTTATTTATATTATGAAAAAACCCAAAAAGGCAACAACTAACTGATAAGATATATAAACAGGCGCACAAGAGAAAAAATGAAAAGATGGATATTACGTAAGTACAACATTTTGTCATAATCATTTTCTATTAAAACACGAAAAAAATTCTAGGTCTCTACTGAGCAGATGGGGCGGTATGTTCGCCCAAAAAATTGATTTCAAACCGCGTCAAGCAGTCCCGCCAACACGCACCAAAAATTAGATGTCCCTCTTTTGCCTTCCGTGTGGAAAATAGGTTTACCACGCCATTGATTTCAGACAAGGGCATTTGTGGTGATGTGGTGGCCACATAAAGCACAAAGAGTCATCGTCTACCGCCTCTATCTCCATTCTCTCGCCGCACCATCTCTCCTCTAGCTCCAAATCCTAGTCCCATGGCCTCCCTCTCCACTCTCCAACCAGCCCCCTCTGCCACCCTACTCTGGACCCTAGGTGCCATCAAAATAGCAACTCAACTCCCTCTCCACTCTCCTAGCCGCACCTTCTCTCATACATTTCGAACCCTAAGCCAGAGCTAGATCCCCTTCGATTCGTTGATAGTAGGTCGATCATCTGATGATGGAAGGACCGCCTCGATAATGGTACAAGTTGGATCTAGATCCCCTACCTAGCCTGGCACCTGTCACGACCGACTGGATCTGATCCCTAGCCAGAGCCAGATTTGGTACCCCTTTGGAAACGTTGGCTACACCAGCTCTGCGACCATGATGACAGGACGGTGATGACAACGACAAAGAAATGCCAGGGAACATGGACAAAGTGGTACCCAAATTTCTTATATGATGTGTGCTCTATTGTAGTGGCTGAACCAAGGATATGTAGATAGCGATGGGGTTACATATTTCCTATAGTTGAGTGTAGCTGACATGTGCTTTATTGGATTAATGACTTCCATATAAGCTATAGTTAATAGTTAGGTGCTTATTTGCATACTCTTGCTCTGTTGTGTTGACATTTGATAGAAGCTTTAGTTAATAAATGCCTTTGTAATTTGGATGAATAGCCACTAACTGCTTACGAATGAGACCGGGATACAAAAATCGCAAGGAATCATAGAAAGATGGAAAAACTTGAAATATGTTTGGGCCCAAAACCTATGTCTCCAAAGGCAAAAAAATTCAAGCACAAAGGGTAGACACGGTGAAGATTTGGAATATATCCCCGAACTAGGGGATGTAGTTGAGGGATTTGATGAAACAGATTTAGATTTAGAAGATGAGCCAGTGCCCTATCAATTGAGGTGCTTTTTCTATCTTGTATTTAGTTTGGAGGGGAGGGGGATAGGTAGCCATGCAATGCTTTACTGTTTGGATAGCAATGGAATTTGTACATGCTTGCTGCTTAAGTTTGTATCTCCAATTTCACTGTCCGAGTCGATGAAGCCATAGAGGAGGCTCTGCCAGTAGGAAAAGGCAGCGTTTCCTCGAAGTCCTGGGCGAAGGCCCTCCAAGCGAGTGAGGTCAACACCACCAGAATAGGTTGCTCATGGAGTTTGTACTCGGAGGTCTGCTGCTGGCAAATGGGTGGAGGTAGCAGTAGTAGGTGAACATAATTCTTCATCACTGACTGACACCCATACCCAGGGATCAATTCCAAGTTCTTGAATTGACTAGGAGACATTTGTCAGGATGGCACCCTACCTAGCCCTATGAGACACTCCTCATGGCCAGATGATGATAGCCACGCTGAAGAGGAGCCCTCTCAGCAAACTGTTGCTCTGCCCCCACCTATAGAACAATGAAAGTTGCCAAGGTTGGTATTACCTTACACATGTCTATCAATCAATTCGCACTAGCTATTTGATATCCATGTAACTTTTATAATAATATGAATGTATGAAAATTGTGTAGTACCATTGCCTAGAAGAGTGAGGAAGCTAAGGCCTCGAACTTATGGAATTATGCTTGACAAAATGAGCAAATCACTAGGAGGATTGAGGATGCCCCTCTCTATTGCTGGGGCGAACTAGAAGGCCAAATGATCATGTGCATACTGCCAAGTTTGCCTCAGAGGCAGGTGTAGTAGTCAGGCATGAAGTACTATTGACAGTAGTTATCATCCAATATTAACCATCAATAAAACATGTAGAAATGCATAAATAGATCACCAACATAGGTTTAGGGGTTTAAACTGACAAATTTCATGAGTTTTGGTGAATCTAGTGTTTTCAGCAGGGTTTATTCAGAAATCCGTCAAGGTGGACCCGAATCGTCAAAGTTAAACGTAATTATCTAGGATGAAAACAACTCTAGAAGAATCCAGAAGACATCCCACCGAAGAAGACCATGGGAGGGTGATAGGTGGCGATGACCGGCCCCACCTACAGGCCGGCCAGCCATGTGGTCCCACCTATCAGCCCCTTCTCGCTACATTGGTTCTTCACCACCTTAGGGTTTGCATCTACGCCATTCTTTCAAGTCAGTTTAATCTGAGGGTCTAGAATTGGTGCTACCCCTTATATATCAGTCCTAGCCAGGCACCCTGGCATAACCCTTGATGTGTAATCAGAAGTCAAGAAGGATCAAAAATTAGGGTTTCTAGATAGAATAGAATATATCTCCAATTCCTCAAGGTTCTAGTATAGGCTAGCTAGCAAGATTCATGTAGAGTTGGGCTATTGCTTAGGATTCTAGATTCATCGTATGGAGCTAGTATAACCATTGCATCTCTCTATTATTTATGACTTTTGCTATTTCAATACTATATTTCTATTTATTATGTTGCTAGTTTGCTCTAGTCGATATAGTCATGATTGATAATGAATTTATGCATAAGATCACAAAGCACTTAGCTCAGTACTCGAGTGAGTAAAGTGGTCGACATTATGTAAGCGTGGTGCTTAAATGTTGTTTACCTACAGATGCACCCTACATTCTAGGCCATGTGGTAGATCACGAGTGTGACACTCTCGTTGAGTCCTTTGTAGTCTACTCCCCGTTTGTAGGACAAGTAGGACCCGGTTGCGAAGGGAATCAAGCTCTGTTCTTGATCCTTCCTTAGTAATGTTCCTTATGCTTAGATATAGATTTAATTATGCTATAGATGAAAGTGTATATACTTAGAGTGTACAAAAGACTTTGCAAAATAAGAAATGACTTAGGAATCTTTTCTCTTAACTAATCTCCTGCCTAGCCATACTATATTTATGAGTATCTTCTTCTAACTTTTGATTACTATCAATACATTACACTTATCATTTATCTATTGGCTTACCCCTGTTAAAGCATATGTGTGGTTAATGATCTTATCATAAGTATTCATGTTTGTCAATATCTCTAGCCACCACTCCCTCCCTATGGAAAAATATAAATAATGAACCTGGTATACTCTCGGGTAAAATGCTACAATGGTATATTATCTAGTGCGCTTGTGGATTACTTCAACATATATAATTTTTCCTAAATATACAAGTGTCATTAATAATTATCAACAAACATTTCTGGTCACATGGCTAGGGATGACAACCTAGTAAAAGGTGGTGTTAAGAAATGTCAACAAGCACTTCTAGTGCCAGTTGCCGGGGAGGGGCACACGGCTAAAAGAGAATTGATCAAACAAATACTTATTGATGAAATCATAACTATGCACCTCTACTTTAGCGGGCTTACCCTTAGTTTGTGTGTGTTCATATCTTATACAGGGTATTGCAGGATTGGTTTTGATCCACCAACAAATTCCATCAATCACAATCAAACCAATCGAGAGGCAGCTCAACACTAGTTTCTAAAGCTAGGGCTGACAAGACTCTACGCGAATTCTCTGCTCCAAGCACCTAGAACATCGCACTGAACCAACACTCAAACCAACAATCTTGAGTTTGAACTCAAGCCAAGCCTCATCAACATGGTGCAAGCTACACCATTCAGCGGAAAGGCACATGAAGATGCTAGTGCTCATCTCCAAAATTTTCTAGAGATTAGCAGCACAATCGTCATCAAAGACGTTGCTCAAGACATCATAATAGCTCAACCTATTTTCATTCTTGTTAGTGGGAAGGGCGAAAGCAGTGGTTCTACACCAACAAAGATAACATCAACATGTGGGCAACATGTTTGAAGGCCTTTCTAGCAAAGTTTTTCCCTATAGGCAAAATCAATGCCTTAAGAGGAAAGATTTCCAACTTCCAACTAGCAGAAAGGAGAAACCATTCTAGAGGCATGGAAACATTTCCAAGAATACATTTCAGATTGTCCTCATCATGGAATGGAAGATTGGTTGCTCATGCAAGGTTTCTACCATGGATTAATTCAGAAAGATCCTAAACAACTTGACGTTACTGCTGGAGGAGCATTTATGTCACTCACTCTTGGAAAAGCTGAAACTCTTATGGAAAAGGTAGCCTCTAATCAAGGCTGGTCCCAAGGAAGTATTCAAACATGCAATAAGAGCGAAAAGTATCAGAAGAGGTGTGTGCACTTTCAACCAAGATGAACGTACTGTTGAATTGGCTTGAACAGCGAGCCAATTACAAGAAAGATCGTCAAGCCATTCAAGATGCTTATAATGCCCAAAACACATGTGGAGAATATTTCAGGGATTGATTTCTCTGAGTATCAAGAAGGTGTAAACATTGTCATCAATAATTCTGTTCTACAACAACAAAGACAAGGATGGGGGCAACAACAACAGGTCAAATTACCAAGATAAGTACCCATGTAATTACTATAATTCTAAACAACCATCTTTGAGAAATTTGATCTTAGAACAAGCCAAGATTAATGAGAGTATTTCTAAAAGGCTTGCTTCTAATGATAAGGTCCTAGAAAATATAAATATTAAAATGGAAAGTTTTTCTTCTACTATAAAAGACCAACTTAGCTATAATAAAAAGATAGAGTTACAAATAGCTCAGCTGGCCAGTTGCTCTGCATTTTGCCACTAACCTTGAAAAGGTCAACACCATAACCACAAGAGGTGGCAAGTCTACTAGTGATCCTCCATATCCGACAAGGGCAGGTGAAACAACGACAGCAGTACAAGAGGAGAAGAAGAATGATGAAGTTGAAGAAGTTGAGCCACCAGAATAGGAAATGCAACATGATTTCCATGACACCAACCTCCTATCAGTTTCCACGTAGAAATCGAAGGGCTAAAGTGGATGAGTAGTTTGGTAAGTTTGTAGAGGTAATTCAAAAGTTATATATCAATATCCCTCTGCTAGATGCCATACAGGTACCTACCTATGCTAAGTACCTCAGAGACATTCTAAACAACAAGAGACCACTGCCCACCACTGAGGTAATCAAGTTAACTAGAGGATTGTAGTGCGGCCATCCTAAACACATCACCAGTCAATAAGAAGGAATCCAGGATGCCCCCTATTGATTGTTCGATCAGAAACTAGAATTTCGAGCATGCACTATGTGACCATGGCACCAGCGTCAGTGTCATGCCCAAGACAGTCTTCAACAAGCTTAACTATTCAACACTCACGCCAACATCAATGTGCATGCAACTAGCCGACCAATCAGTTTGCTATCCTGTAGGAATCGCTGAGAATATTCTGGTAAAAATAAGAAACTTCTTTGTGCTAGTAGATTTTGTAGTACTTGACATGCAGGAAGACATGAAGACAACCCTCATGCTTGGGAGACCCGTCCTGAGCACTACAAATGCGCACATTGATGTCGGAGCTGGAGAAATCGGATTCCATATAGATGGGAAGGAAGAGTGATTCTCTTTCAAGCCAAGACCAGAACAATGCTCTAAATTGGAGTGGCAAGAGAAGCAGGTGCAACCATCAAGGTCTCCATCTCTAGGACCGACTGATGCACCCAAAGAATGAAGTACTTCTCCGATCAAGTCCGGTTTAGTTGACTTAAAATTCCGAACCCTCGTCGGGAGGTAAAATCGGTAGTTATTCATATTTTTACATTGCATTTTTACTTTGGCATATTTACTTTTCAATAATTACATTAGAAAATAAAAAATAAAAATTTTCATCATTGCATCATAAAGTATTTTCAAGCCCAATGTAAATAATTTTTACGGTGTGTAAAAACCCATAAGAAAGATTTACCGTGGAGGCATAAAATTTTAAAATACCATCCATTCATCTACTTATATTTCATAGTATCATAAAATATTTTTGAATAACATATATACATGAGTATATAGTAGAAATACAGGAAACTAGGACCCACCATCACCTCCACCATGCACTAGCACCAAATTTTCATATCAGTATCCACCAAAAGCAAAGAGATGTTACTTAGCTTCGAAGCAATGCACCATCTAGGTGGAGGATGAGTGCGTGTGGGCTCACAATGGGGCTAGCCGGCCCCACCAATGGCCTGGCCAGCCTGCTGCTTCTCCCCCCCCCAACAAATTCCAAGCTCCTAGGCTGCTCTTGTCCTCAAACACAACTACAAACAAACATCCAAGTTCGAAAATTTCAAATCCTAGTTCCAAGTTTAGTAGTTCACTTAGTAGAAGAGCTGCTAAAGTGAGGAAGAGATAAAAATATTCAGGGAAGAAGTTTTGTTGAAATTTGGATTCAAGAAAATTATCGGCAATCAGAACGACTAACCCTCGAACGGCTCACTCCTGGACTGGCTAACCTCTGACTTTTATTTTCTAACATGTTCCATGAGTTTTGTTGTTTGGCTTGATTTTGTAGGATGATGAACAAGCTAGGAGATAAGTTCACCCACTCGGGATAATACCAGCTCTATAAGAAGCTCTTCATCTAGGGCAAGCGCCGACATGCAAGTCGATGTTCTTCGAAGCTGGAGTGTCACCATCATCAACCTCACCCAACATCCTATTGGAGGAGAAGCATCTCAAGTTACGGAACAAGCAAGAGAAGGGTGCCTTCAAGAGTTTGAAGACCAGAAGGTTCGTGCACATGTAGCATATGATCCTGCCCTCCTCTAGGCAATAGGTATGGATGTTGAATTTGATTTTACTTTTAGAACTATGATTTGGGAAAATATTTGGAATGTTACTGAGCAAGGGTCTAAACTTTTAACATTAGAATTTCTATACACTCTACAAATCACTGATACCAGGGTAAAATTTGGACTCTTTGGGAAAGAATTTTCCTCTTCCTAGAAAGACTTAAGTTTGCTCCTAGGTTTCAATTCTCAGTGCCTAGTTGATCTAGACCATGCTCTATAAGATTTTGATAAGTTAAAATTTAGGAGAGAAATTTCTAGAAAAATGGAAATGTACCATCCTTGCACTAATGATATCCATCATCCTACATTACGGTTCATGCATAAGTGGTAAGATTTCACTTTGTTTCCTAGGATAGATTTTCATACAGTAACAGTAGATGATCTTAAACTATTGTATGCTTTGGTTAAAAGGAGAAAGGTTTCTCCTGTCAAATCTATGAAGCGCCATTGTTTGGAAGTGTTTTCTCTCACGGGTGATGTTGAGTGCACCTCCATGGTCACTCGGATTGCCCAGAATTTGGGCCTATTAAATAATGCTTCACTTTCTTATATTGATGCTGTAACTGTTGGTACATTGACTTTCGAATATTTCCAGTCAAGCCCATATGATGAAAAAGAGAAATGATGGATAGCTTGTCATGTTGTATCTTGGATATACAATAGAGATTCCGTTACCTAACTAGGATCTCAGTTTGTATGCTGTGAATTCTTTCACCATTGATCTGCAGGTTAAGGAGGTAGCACCTCGCAAAAGTGCTTCTACGAGGTTAACTCATGATCTGTAGCCTTGATATCATGGCGCTGACCCAATTCCTGAAGGGTCGGCATACACCAGCTATGCTGGCTAGGGACCAACTGAGATCCTCCCGCATGTACCAAACCGAGCACACTAGTTGGCATCAACCATCCCCTCATCACTCTAAAAGCTCCTAGCAACAAGGTTCAAGCTAGCAGTGGCACCACATAAACTTCGATAACTACCAGCAACAACACTATGAAGAACTATCAAGTGACCACCTAGGGAAGACGTATGTCTTTCTCTGGCCAAGGCTACCATGACCAACAGATGGATCACCACCGCATCGACAATCGCCTAACGACCATTGAAGAAACTCAACATGCCATACAGAACACATTGCATGAACACTCACAATGGCAGGCGACGATGAGGGAAGCAATCACCAACATCCAGTAGCAACAAAACAAAAACTAGAACTACTTGTTCCAGACTCTCAGCATCGACTCAGTCGTACTGAATGACCGTAGCAACATCTAGCTTGGGGGAAAGGGATCCCCCAATTATCTAAGGTAAGTTTTTTTCTAGTACTTTATTTCTTTTATTTTCATGTTTGTCTTCTATTTAAAAAAATGAAAACAAAATAAAAAGAGTGTGAATAAATTTTGCTTTAAATTCTATTTTAAGAGCTAAATAAATAAAAAGAACTTTGAAGATGATCTCTCATAATGGAAATCATGAATAGTTGCTATGTTGTAATTTCTTTGAAGTACCTATTTTTAGCCATGAATTCTTGCAAGTTTTGAATAAAATTGATTTGATTTGAGAATTTACTCTGAACTTGAAACTCATGGGTAGCATATGATTGATCTAAGTCTAGGTAATTGACGGATATGATATGAGAAGGTCTAAGCTACTGTTTATCTTGTTCCTAGTGATACTGAAGTTCTAGAGATTTATCTTTTGAAAAATATAAAAATGCTACATGATGAGCTCCTGTATGACAAACCTTGAATTCCTACCAGAGCCAAATATCATATTTAGGCTAGGAAAACTTCCACTCTTTTATGCTGCTTGTTTTGCTATTGAGTTTAATCAAGCTTTGTTGACCCTTATGAGAGGTTTGTCATGCCCTTAAAATCAAAATCATGTACACACCACCCACATATGCACTACTATTGATGGTAGTTATCAACCATCATAAACCATCAATATAACATGCATAAGGGCATAAATATGATCACCAACCAAGGTCTAGGGGTATAAAGTAATAATATGATCACCATCAATATAACATCCATGAATTTTGGTGAAGCTATGATTTCTACAGGGTTTATCCAGAATAATATCAAGGTGGACCTAGATGTTAGAATTAATTGTGCTTATCCGCCGTGAAACGGACACTAGAAGGCTCTAGAAGACTCGAGAGGACTCAACACCGAAGCGGGAGCCAAGACACCGCCAGGTGGGGCCAGTTCGGCCCCACCTAGAGGCCACCCTGACCCCCCAGGATCCCACCTATCAGCCTCATCACAATGTCGGTTCTCCACCACCTCCTAGGTTGCATCTACACCGTCCTTTAAGTCGCTTTGATCCTAGGGCTCACATTGGATGCTCTGGCCTGTATATACCAACCCCTACCGCCCGCCCTAAGGCATCAAGTCATTTGACAAGATAGAAACCCTAATAATCCTTAGAGCTCCATCATATTCTAGGGCATAGCTAGTTAGGCTAGGTCTAGAGGGAGGCAAGCAGGCTTTGCTTGGATTCCTGATCGTGTCAAGAGCATGGTTTAGTATAATCTTTGTACCCCCTCTCTTTTGTATCTCTATTACTTTTATATGCTAGCTACAATTGTTATGACAATATCAGTATTCATCTCATTTATGTTCTTCATTATAGTGTTCATCGTCTACTCGGATTATATGCTTAGTATAGTTGGATTATCATCATGTTCATGCATAAGTTTGTATACTGCTCCCTCTAAGGTACCATGGGTGGGTGGTCGACATTGTGTAAGCAGTGGTGCTTATATATTGTTTACCTATGAATACACCCTATATTCTGGGTCATGTGGTAGATCATGGACGTGACACTCCCGCTGAGTCCTTTGTAGTCCACTCTCTGATGTAGGTAGCATGTAGGATCTGATTACGAAGGAAGATAAGGCTCTGCTCTTGCTCTTCCCTAATAATATCCCTTATGTGTAGATATGAAGATTGTCACAGAACCAACCAATTTATAAGAGCACAAGTACAAAAACGATCGCCGAAACTGATCAAATTCTCGCACTTGAGCCCATATAAACCCGGTAGTCAACTGAAACCATGAAGGATTTCAAACCAACTTGCATACAACCAAGATCATAGTAATTCAACATAACATATCGTACGTTACAACATTTCACAGATGGTTTGCAATTAGGTTACAACACCTCAGAGTCATCGTTATTACAAAACTAGGTCTTGTAAAGTATGCGGAAGCAAATGGTTTAACTTACACACCTGAGTTCAAATACAAATACTGGTTTGTTGATCACAACCCGCAAAAGCATTCGGATAAGAGAAACAGAGATCATGCCCATGATCTAGTCTTCGTCACCCGCCGAGTGGAGACAATACTATAAGAAGCCCTGATATAGAATGTCATCTGCAACAAGAGGGAATAAACCCTGAGTACGAGAATGTACTCAGCTAGACTTACTCATTGGAAACCAAAACAAATGACACCAAGGATCATGCATAAGCTTAATTTAGTGGATCTAGCTGACACTTTCTTTTTGCGGAAAAAGCATAAGTAATAATGATCACCTCTTAACCTGAACTAGCAAGTGACTTTTAGCCATTAACCTATCATCTATATTAGCACCTATACTAAGCAATCATTTGATTAAGATGCAAACATTAATAACCATAGCAGGTATAAATCAGTGGCAACATTATCATCATCATCCATTTAACCATATCGTTAAATTAATTGAATCTATGTTGCCGCTGCTCAGTCAAGTTCTCACTATGTGGGAGAGACGACGATTCGAATCGATTCCTATACTAGCTGGAGGGGTATTCCTAACACAAACCTTGCTTCCCCCTGTCAGGGTAGTAAACAAGTCACCTTTGGTGCAATTCAGGAGTCGCGAGTCCAATCAAGTGTCAGCAAAATCAGAGAACCACTCTGCCATGAGTGCTCGGTGACTTAACCCACCCTTGGGCTTACGCCAATGGCTCTCTGCACATCCTTACTTCCATCCAGATTATGACCTCTGCTCACGTCCCCTGGCCTGAATTGAACTACTAGGCTTTCCGTGGTCGGAACGAGTTATTCGGCCTAGCTAAATGTTAGGCTGTGTTCAACATGACATAAGGACGTATAGTGTATCAGGTCCTTAAACGACATAGATGGAGTCACTATGTCCAAACCTACATAAGACTCCACCCGATCTTAATTCATTATTAACGTGGTTCTTTTCCACGATAGCAAATATAGCCAACCGTGATCCATCTCATCCTAAAGCTCGCAGGTGACTAGGAAATCACCTGACTTCTACCGCACTAAGCATGGCTAAGCATTTAACCCATTCCTGAACTTAAATAGGATTCAAGTGTTATATCTAGACAAGGATGGATATATAATGCAACAATTGGTTCCAACCAATTTCTATACTTAATGCATCGTCAATGAATAAAAGATACTCAAGATATTTGTAAAAACATGGGAGACTTAATATGCTCTGGGGCTTGCCTTTTAGGAAAGAGGACGGTTGGTGGTCAGGGCACTCGGGCAATTCCTCCTTGGTGGCTGCTTCGTCGATTTCCTGCACCTCGGGCTCCTCCTCCTGGCTCGCTCCCTCGAATTCCAGCAGCGTCACTCTCTCCGGCACACCTATTGCATGTATGCGCACGATAAATATCATGGATGCACATGAACGAACTTAGAAATGCTCAGGGAATGCACATGCTTACTGCAGTCCGCATTTTTCGACTTAAGCTCTATTCAAATCACTTTAACTTACCAAGTTTATACAATCTAATGTACAATTGCTCATCTTCAGTTAAGGACCTAGCACCTGCACCTAAGCATGTTCTCAAGTTGGGCTAGCACCTAAACAATCAACAAGAACATCGCAACTGATCACACACAATCATTCGTATTTCAGCAAAATAGGAACTTATATAGCGGTATAGTAAACTGACCAAAACTGGAGATCTACAAATCGAAATGATAGGCAATAAGACAATTTGGAAAGCTTATGAAATTGCCTACACTTCATTTTTAGACCTCAAGGCATAATTCCAACTTTTATGAGGTCGAATTTACAGAACCACATAATCAGGTCCAACAAGACAGAGAGCAAACAAAACTGTGATCTAACTTTGAACAGCTGTAGCTCCTAAACTACTAGGACAATTGCCACCAAATTTTGACAGGAGCTAGATACATAAGTTATTTACAACCTTTGTATTCACCACATTCTCGGCAAACCAAAATATCATGGGGAACTTTGTAAAGTTCCGAGAACTGTCCAGAAAGACATAATGCCAGGAAATATTTATTAACTTATGTTGCAAACAAATAATTGGACAAAACCAACTCTACTCACTTATCCCACATGTCACAAGAACACCAGAAAGTAAAGTGTTCACCACCAATTCATTTCTTTTAATACCTTTCTTAATTTATTTAATTAATTAGGGGAAATGGTAAACATATATGAAAACTACACCATTTAATCTACAAACATTATAGTAGGTACCACATGCTCCAAGTAGACTACTATAAAAATTTCACATCATTTGAGCAAGCATAACATCCAATACAAAAATGACAAGGCATAAAGGCTAAAAATGACATAATTAGGCAACCCTAGGGAAAAGTGTCAAGCAATAGATTTTATATTTTTCCTAGCATCCTTAAGGTACTAGGACATTTCCTGCAAAATTTCATAGTCATTGGATTCATAGATAAATTACAAAAATTCATACAAGGATCATTCAATGATAAAAGGAAAATCTATAACTCTAAAACCATACATTCAATGACTCTCAAATTTTTACCAGAGCTTCTACTGAGCAAGATTAGCTCACAAACAAAATTTCATAATTTTTGGAGCACAGGAACTCAAGATATAATTTAAACAAGTTTGCATGCATTTAAAAACACATTTCAAGTTCCTATTTAATTCATCCAAACATTCCCCTACAAGTGTTCATGTTATATTTTTCCTAAATACTACACTTCACTATGATCCTAACAAAATTGGAACCACCCAATTTGGATTTATAAAACTAGAGATACAATTTTTGCAAAAACAGCATCAAAACTGGAATAAATGAGCTATCCTTTCACTCAATAGACGCTGACAGCTGGGGCCCTTCGGTCAGTGAGACCCAAGTGTTAGTGAAACAAAATAGAGGAGGCGGCTTGGGACGGCACGGGACCGGTGGAGCTCGCCAACGGCGGCATCTTCGGCGACGATGACGGCACCAACGTGACCGCCTTGACCTCCTACATCGATTGGTACCCTAACCTCACTCGCTACCGACCCCTAAACACTCCGACCACGGAGCTCGGCGGCTCAGCCATGGTGCACGGCGGCGTGCAGCCATGTTCCGACCTGACCAGACCGGTGAAGCTGGTTACATCATCACATGAGCATCAGTGAGTGACAGAGAAGATAAGACGAAAGCTAGGGAAGGGAAAGGAGAGCCATGCAGTGCTGGCCACGGCGAGCGCCACTCCGGCGAGGTCCGGACGGCGGCAGAAATCGAAATGCGGCCACTACCTCGGTTTACTGGCCCAACGGCATGCGAGACGAGCTAGGTGAGGTGATGACAGAGCTGAGGGCTAATTGGAGACGGTGATTACACGGTGGCAAGCGAGCTAGGCATTGGCGCTTGCTATGCATCAATGGTGGAGCCGGCGAGCTGTCGCTGCTGCTGCTGCTGTGAGCGAAGAAGGCAAAGGAGGGTGAAGGAGAGTGAGCAGAGAGGCAGGAGGACGCAACTTCAAGTGGAGGACATTAGGCAGTGGCATCAGGCCAGCCACGGCACGTGGCGGCCACACGGTGGTAGGGCTCTATTGCCAGTCGGCGCTCTAGCGTCTAAAAATTCCGATTCAGTTACCGATTGTGCCTACTGACAGGCGATCTTTGATGACGCATAACTCCTAATTGGCTTGACCAAAAGCTAATCTAGTTGAACTACGTGATAGAGCTAAGTGAGTACTCCAATTGACTCAACATGAGCTCAAGCTAATTCGCCATGGATTTCAATCTACAAGGCTCCAAAGTCGTCTTCATGAAACTGGAAACCAGCTCGAACACTTAGAAAATTTCTTAGTGTTGGAACAGCAATGATTTCTGTCTTGTTGGCCCAAATTGAACATGTTCTGCACATTTTCCTGACTTAGCTCCTAAACAAAGTTTGTTCCTTATAAAATTTGCTACAACTTTGCTTTAGGTTGCTCAGACATGTAAATACTCTGAGCTATACTTTTTAAATAGTCAAACCCAGGAGCTCTAGGGGTCCACAATAGTCAAACCATGACTTGGAAACCTAATTAGGCAAAATGACCAACATGAACATTGTTCCTAATGACCTTCTAAGTATAACTAAGTTGCTTAAGAGGATAATTAGCCACACCACACATTGGTCACACCAAAATCAAACATCACATGTATTGAAACAAGGAAAACAAGTGACTTTGTTACTTCTATTTCGAAACCATGTTTCATGAGTTTAGTGGCATTGTACTAGCTAACCTTGTTTCACTAAAGTGTGTTGCACATGTTGCACTTGAATGTTACACACTATGCATTTCCTAAAACAATCACACATAGAATGTAACAATATGTTGCAATGTTTCAAAAGCATGTTTTAGACAATTCCAAACTCATGAATGGATGAATGATGCTCATGTTTATGAAATGCAAGTGCAAATGTGGAAGCCAAACACCTGAGGTGTTACAAAGATGATCTTAGCCATGATTACTAGGTGTAATTGTACTAATCAATGTATGCTTTGACTTATAATTAACAATGACTTAGGAATTATTCCTCTAATATTCTACCTGAGCATGCTATTGCCATAGAAAGGAGTACTCTGAGGGATTTATCATTGATCAATACTTATTATATATATCTTTTATACTATGACTTACCCCTGTTATGAGTAGAACATTGGTTATGGTTTACTTCTCCATTAATAGTATAAGTTATCAATACATGCCATGCTAAACCTTCCTATGGTAAAAATATAAATAATGATACCTGAAATACTCTCGGTGAAGTGCTACAATGGTATATTATCTATGCGCTTGCAAATCCCTTTTCATTCATATCTATATATTCTTTCTAGTCACTTAAGATGATAAAGAACCACTTAGTATCATTCTAGTAGTGATGCTAGGCAGCACCAACATGCATCTCTGGCATCATCACTAGGGATGACAACCTAGTAAAGTAATGTTAGGAGATATAGGTAATTAATAGGTGGCTATTAAAATAAGTGACAAGTTAATAAATACCAACAACTACTCCTACACTAGGGGTATGCGCGAAGACATGCTTTCCATCTAGATCCACCAAAAAATGTTTTACTCCTATAGTGGGAGTAAACACCAAAAATATTCTTGATAGGTTTTACATCCACTAAATAAATGCTCTAAGTTATTATCGCTATCTCTCAAAAGTTTGTTGCAGAAAAGAAGCATGAGGCTATGCAAAAGTTATTCATAAAAAGGAGAAGAAGAAAAGTATTGGAAAAATAGACAAGTGTCCGAGATATTTAAAATAATGGGTACTCAGATGCCCGCTTGAAAAAAAGAAATTAATAAAATAGTCCATATTTTCTTGCAAATATTTTCAAGTTCAAAAGAGAGATAAGTTTTCAAGGAGCATATTAGAATTAGGGTGGCCACCATATATATATCGCCCATATTCCACACACATGCACATCTTGATTTGATTATATGACTCAACTCTCTTCGGATCCAAGATTTGACTTTACAATATATGCATTGCAAGTATGCTCTTTCATGCTACTTCTACTCCTATGAGCCCCCACAAAAGCCTTAGTTGTAGGAAGAGAAAGGCATAACATCACTATTGCCTTGGTAAGGATCCATAAAAACCACATATCTTGAGAGACTTGAGAGTGTCATATAATAGAAACTCTGAGTTTTATTTTGAAAACTTATAAACACGCGGGAATAATGGTTGAAAAAAGAACTCAAAACATAGTGCTTGACTTGATCGTTCTATCTTTCAATTGCTCGAGACCCAAGTGAAGGCTAAGAAGACCCATGGTTGAAGGTAATATGAGTAAGTTTGAAAGTCAAAATAGTTTATTCTAATTCAAAGGAGAATTTTTTTTGAACACATGTGTGCTTTTGAGGAGTGAACATTGATGCAACTCCTAATCCATTACTGAGTTTAGCATTGCTCAGGGATGAGTAAAGGTTAAGCTTGGGGGATGTAACACCCCTGGTGTTTTAAATACTAAAACCTGCCATGTCTTCATATGCATTGCAAATCATTTGGTCTTAGTAAAAATTTTTTTGATATGCATACACTAAAACAAGTTTACCTTTATATTGTATGTGTTGATTTGTATGGTTTGAATCAAGTTTGAAATCTTGGTTTTATTTTGAATTTCCGAAAACCCTAATTTCAGCGTTTAAGTTTACCCTAGAAAACCCTATTTAAAAATCTAAGCAAATTTTGGGGTTGAGCCTAAAAGCAAAAGTGTAGATCTTGTCTAGATGTACAAAGTTGGTTTTTGGAGTTTTCAAAGTTGTTTTATAAAATTTGAAGTAATTTGAAAAGGCGTAAATTCTTGAAATATCCACTTTTTGAATTCAAACTTGCATTTCAAAATATAGACCGAATTTGGGTATGGTTATAAAAGCAAAGTTGTAGAACTTTGAATTTTGAACAATTTTTATTTTTGGAGATTTTTGAGTTGCCACATAAATTTGGGAGTAATTTGGAATTTAAATCGAGTGGCCAGTAACAGCGGAGGACACCTCATCGCCGATGACCTTCTTCTGACGCTCGTGGCCATCTTTGGCTTCGCGCTAGCGCGAAGAAGGCTCTTGCGTGGCTTCCTTGTGCTTCTGAGCCATGATATAAAGCCTTCACCGTCGCTGTTTTTCACCGTTCGTCTTCTTTGTTTTCTCGACGCCACCGCCATTGCTCCGTCGAGCCTGTGTCGTCGCCGTAGTGTCTTTCCAGTCGCTGCAAAGCCGTCGTAGCTCCGCTTGTTCCTTGCACACCCAGCCAACCAGCTCTGGTCACTTGACTTCGCTAGGAAATGCCGCTCGTCGCCTTTCTTCCTCGCGGCCGGCAGCACCACCGTCGAGTGAGTGTTGTCGTGGCCAGCACTCTGCGGTGAGCCTTTGTCCTTGTGAAGTATTGTTCCAGCTTCACCTTGTTCCCGTGATGCTCTATGACTAGTTGATTGATCCTTTTGTCCACTGTAGTCATCGAAACACCTCCATCGATGTTGCTCGCGCCGCCGTGGCTGCTGTGACCGTCGACCCACCTCTCCGCTGCTCCTCCGGTCTCGCTTTTTGCTCGATCATGTTCGGGGTGAGCTGCTGAACCTTCCCATGCTGTTTGTTTAAGCTCTACTAGCCTTGTTTCGCTGGTGTATTGTAGCCACTCGGCCGTGTCCGCCATGGCCGGCGTCAAGCTCTGTTTGTGCAGCGATTGATGCAATTAGTGCTACCCCTAGGTGCGCCTTGTCTTAGTGATCATGTTGGTGCCTTCACCGTCGCCGCTGATCTCATCGGCGGCGAGGAATCACCAGTCAGCGCGCGTCATCGCCGTGGTCAACATGGGGATCAGTGCTGACAGGTGGGGTCGCTCTGTTAGTGGCGGTTTGATTTGAAAATGGAAATTTTTCTTTTTTAGAAATGAATGAATAGTATGAGTTTTTGTTATTTTTGTGTAGAATTATTTAGAGCTCCAAAAATTATGAAAATTTTTGTGTGACCTCTATGTGATGTATAATATTTAGGAAAAATATAAAATACTACTTTTCAGTAATTTTTGAATGTGACAAAAATTTCTCAAATTAATTAATAAATGGGTTTCCATGATTTGTCTATGCTTAAATAATTATCCAAAAATTATGAAAATTGTTTTGCCACTTAGTTATCATATGATGAGTCTTCACAAAAATTTTGAGCTCATTTTGAAGAAGTTGATTTATTTCATAATTTTGAATTAAATAATTAATTCATAAAAGCAAATAGTAAACCTTAATGACTTAGGTTTTGTTTGAATTTTGGATTGAGTGATGACCTTGGTTCATTAGTATAAAATAATTCTTGGTACTTAAAGTAAGTGTTTGAGTTTATCAAAAGGTTTAGTTAGTTGTTGGTTTGCAATTATACCGCGAAGGAAAGTTGTATTCAAGTTATTAATTTTTGTATCCACCATCAAGCATCATGTTTAAAATCTTGCATCATTTTAAACATGGCATTGTTACTTCGTGTAGTGAACGATAGTGAGCATGTGGTAGTGAATCAAGTGGTTGAAGAGGTTAATCCATCTGTTGAGGTCAGCTTTGATATCAGTGGGACGACTCCGGAACCAGACTTTTCCGACAACCAAGGCAAGCTCCAGATGCATTTAAAACTACCTTGTGTTTTACAAATTTTTATCGCTTTTGCTTTTCAGTACTGCATTAAGTAATTAGGAGTTGAGTGAAAACATAATTGGTGTTGTTTTCCCATATCTACCCTATTGACCATTTACATTCGAGAATATCTATTTATGCTTAGCCATGCTTAGCCGATAAAAGTTGGGTGATGACCTGTCACCTGTGAGGTTTAAATGGATCTTTGGTTATGTTTGGTTACTCATGTTATCATGAGATATAGGTCATGTGGAGTAATAAATCTAGACCGGGCTAACTCGGTGTGTGAGAGCCACAAGACATGGAGGTCTTATGAGCGGGTTCTTTCCATTCTGTGTTGATGAAGAACCGTCCGTTGTTAAACTATGTGAGATGAGACTTTGTAGTACTAACCACATACTCCAGGTAAGCCTTAACTTGGCTGATTCTATTACAAGAATGGCTACTCGCACACTGGGAGTGGAGAGATGGCGGGAATAGCGTGTACCCATGTGGCAATGGGCTATATTGGTGGAGTACTGTATTCTCGGGTGGCATGGACCCATGCTTGTTTTAGAGGACCTGAGGGTAGGTTGGTATATGTAGGTCAGGGACCTGCATATGTCGTGTGGTCTTGAATCCCCAGCTAGGTTTAATCGATTCGAATTGTCGTTGCTCCTCGGTTATGGAGACTCAACTCTCTGTTCATCATCGTAGTTAATAAATGAAACTTGAGCTGGATTTGAGGAAGAGTTTGATATGAAGTTCATGATCTCATTACGGATCATGGCAAATTCATATATGGTTCTTATAAAGTTTTAAATGTTGAAATAAAGAATTTTGTTAAAGAGCTTTTACGCAAAAGAACTTTGAGTATTGCTAAAGCCATACCTTGAATCCCTGAGCCTCCATTCCTATGTTCTATCAATTTTATTTTGGTTAAGTCTTGTTGAGTACTTATGTACTCAGGGTTCATTGACCCTTGTTGCAGGTGAGCCTCATGGGCAGGTTTGTCTTGGACTGTGCTGCATGACTGTTGTTTCGATCAATGATGCCGAGTAAATGTGTGACCCTTGGGCAGGGTACTTATATTGTGTGTTTATATTATGTTACTAATGTCACTCCACTACTATGGTTTGTAATATTTATCGAACTTAGTTTATAAGGTTTGAAACAACTGGTTTGTAAACTAGGTTATTGTAAGACTTCTGCTATATTAGTCTAATGTATCTATTTGAATAAACTGTTGTAATACTGCATTGACTCTGTAATGGGATCCTAGTCAGAAATCGTGGATGATTCGGGGTTCCCCGTGGACACCCGACAGTCTTCTTAAGTTACTGGGAACATATGCATAGTTGTCAGAGGTCATTGGATAGTGATCGGTGTATGTGGGCCCTATAATTTAGGAGGTTCTACCACAGAGTGGTATCAGAGTGATCGTTATAAAGTCTTTATTGTATTGTTTTACAAAAACTTCAAAATGATTTGGGACAAATAAATATAACTTGTTAATTTGGTCCAAATTGCTTCTGGCTTATCTTATTTCATTCTCACCATTCCTTATTTGATTAAAAAGGCTTTGTGTGGTGGAGTAGTAATCTTATTATGCCCTATATAATAACAACTGTTGTTTTTGTACTTTATAAGCTTTGATGTTTTTGTTCGTAAGAACGATTCATGCATCATGATTAATCCACTTGTTACTTACTTTCCCTCTTAGTCTAGAGTTAAGTAGTGAGTCTAGGTTAAATAGTGTAATCCATCCTGGCTGCTATTGAGACTTGTATCTGATTGTCTTATTTGGATTAATCTTGCTTCCTATAGTATGGCTCGTACCAAGATAACGCCCCATAAGTCCGTTGGACCCAAAGGAGTTCCTCATCACCTAGCTTGCCCCTAGGAGTGATGGTGCTAGCAGTAGCAGCTCTAGGCCTGATCCCTAGGCAGAGATACAGAGGCTTTCAGCAGAGTTAGCACAGGCTACTAGAGATAGGGCTGTGGATGCCATCCATGTGGGCGAGTTATGGGATAAATTGAGGTGTCTCACCACTGCTCATAAGAACTACGAGCGTATGTTAGTTCGTATGGTGGAAGGAAGAAATAAAGCTTGGCATAGAGAAGATGTAGCTAGAGCCTTGAGCTCATGAGTTAGAGTTCTATGTAGAAGACTTAGAAGAATATTCTACCAATCTGCATGAAGAAGTCCATAGGATGAATAATCTTTTGGATCCAAATCATGAACCTCAAGCAGATGTAATGGACCCAGGTGTCATCATTATAGATGATGATGAACTTGAAGAGGAAGAAGAAGAAGATCCAGAAGAATTAGTGATGGTCAATGAAAGTGATAATGAAGGCAGAATTGTTTCTAGAATGGATACTAATCATGAGGTTTGAGATGATCGAGGAGAAGAGTAGAGTTGTAAAGTATTGAGTTCTAGTTTAGTTGGGTAGTCTTGCTTAAGTTTGAACTTGTGTTTAAATAAGTGGAACCAGTGTAATGTGTTTGTAGTAAGCTCTTTTAATAGTTCAATAAAGGCTTGTGAGTAAAGTTTGGTTTGTCATGAACAGATGCAGTCATACTCAGGGGTTCGACTATTCCTGGTACTTCATAAGATGAGGATGGTATTCCTGATCTGCCACCTAGTTTCCACCAAATTTGGCTGATGCTATCACAGCACTAGTCAATGTGACCATCGATAATGCCTGATTGCTTCGAGAGTTAGCTCAAAGTAATCAGAACATGATGCAAGGGAACTGTGGTCACAATCATCACAGGCAAGAAGTTACGTATGTTGATTTCACCGATACAAGACCACCAGTGTTCACCAAGGCTGACGAACCACTAGAAGCTGATGATTGGCTTCGTACCATGAAGCAGAAGTTTGACCTCATTCCATGCACAGAGTTCTAGAAGCATGTTTTTGCTGCTCAACATCTTAGAGGTGCAGCAGGTGCTTGGTGGGCAAATCTTGTGGCTATGCAACCAGCCGGTGTTCAGTTAACTTGGGCAGAGTTCCGCACTGCTTTCCATGCCCATTATATTCCGAAGGGAGTTATGGCCATGAAGCTTGATGAGTTTCTTGCTTTGAAGCAAGGTGATCAAACAGTCATGCAGTATGTGGGCAAGTTCAATCACCTTTCACAGTACGCACCTGAGCATGTTAACACAGATGCCAAGAAGAAGAAGTGGTTCATGCGGGGTCTAAATACCAAACTTCAGACAATGATGACTACCTACACCAATGTCACTTATCATGAGGCAGTCAACATTGCTATTGCTTCGGAGGAGAAATATCGGCAACATAAGGAGATTAAGAAGAAAAAGAGTATGCCATCTGGATCTTTCGGTGGTAATCAAAAGAGACAGAAAATAATCTATCATCCAGTGAATCACTATCGTCCTCCTTATTGTCTGCCGCAGTTCCAAGCCGGTCAATGACAAATTGTCAGTCCTGCTATAACTAACCAGAACTCTCAACAGTCAAATGTTCCTGGTGTTCGTGCTCCAACACCCCAAGGCCACCATTACCCATGTTTCAATTGTGGGAAGCTAGGTCATTTCTCCAGGGAATGTTCGTATCCTAAGCAGTATAATCCAAATTTTCAGAAGGCTCCTAGAAATCAACAACAGGGTCAAGCCTAGAACAAGAACAACAACCAAAATGCTCAGAAGGGCAAAGATGAAAAGAAGACAGGGGCAGGTTTTCTATATTCAGGCAGGGGAGATTCTAGAAGGGGAGCCCGTGATGCTGGGTATATTTCCTATCGCCGATCATCCTGTAGTTATGCTTTTTGATTCTGGTGCATCTCATACATTCATCAATAGAACCTTTGTCATAAAGCATGAAATTCCAATTGGGGCAACAAAGGAAAATTTCTTTATACAGTCGCCCAGGCGACGTCTATGTACTAAAGAAATGGTGTACCAGGTACCTATAAACCTGGGTGGGCATATTTTTCCCACTACCATGATTATTCTCAAGGATCAGGATATAGATGTGATCTTGGGAATG
Source organism: Miscanthus floridulus (assembly GCF_019320115.1). NCBI lineage: Eukaryota > Viridiplantae > Streptophyta > Magnoliopsida > Poales > Poaceae > Miscanthus > Miscanthus floridulus. The sequence goes on along the minus strand of NC_089585.1, from coordinate 20,370,533 downwards.
AATTGGATGTATCAGCATAAGACTGTTATAGATGCTTTGAATAGGACAATAAGGTTGAGTTTGCTAGATAGTAATTCTCAGCTTCTTATCCAACTTCCAACCTTAAGGAGATCAGTGCAATTTCCATCAAGGAGGTTACAGATATCCTGGTAGTTTGTGAATTCCCTGATGTTTTTCCTAAAGATTTACCCGGTCTACCACCAGATAGGGATGTTCAGTTTAACATAGAGTTAAAACCTAGAACAGCTCTGATCTCTCGAAGAACTTATAGGATGCCTCCAAAGGAATTAGCCGAGTTGAAGACACAGTTGTAAGAGTTGATTGATAAGGGGTTTATCCAACCTAGTTCCTCACCTTGGGGATGTCCTGCAATTTTTGTGAAGAAGAAAGATGAGACCCTGAGGTTGTGTGTTGACTATCGTCCGTTGAATGAAGTGACAATTAAGAATAAGTATCCCTTACCTCGGATCGACTTACTTTTTGATCAATTAGGCTGGAGCCAAAGTTTTCTCCAAGATTGATTTGAGGTCAGGTTACCACCAAATCAAAATTAAGCCTGAAGATATTCCCAAAACGGCATTTACCACAAGATATGGATTATATGAATACCTGGTAATGTCTTTTGGTTTGACGAATGCCCCAGCTCATTTCATGTGTCTGATGAATTCGGTATTCATGCCTGAGCTAGACAAGTTTGTAGTGGTTTTTATTGATGACATCTTAGTATATTCCAAGAATAAGAAAGAACATGAGGAACGTCTCAGAATAGTCCTGACACGTTTAAGAGAACATCAGTTGTATGCTAAGTTCAGTAAGTGTGACTTCTAGCTGAAGGAAGTATAGTTTTTAGGACATGTCTTATCAGCTGAAGGAGTTGCAGTAGATCCGAGCAAAGTTAAGGATGTACTAGATTGGAAACCGCCAACCACTGTTCATTAGGTTTAGAGTTTTCTTGGAATGGCGGGTTATTACCTTCGTTTTATTCTAGATTTCTCTAGAGTATCCAAATCCATCACTGGGTTGCTAAAGAACCAAGCCACATTTGTCTGGTCATCTGATTGTGAAGAAGCCTTCTAGACTTTGAAGAGATTGTTAACCACTGCACCAGTATTAGCACAACCAGATATCGAGAAGTCGTTTGATGTTTATTGTGATGCTTCTGGTATTGGGATTGGATGTGTATTGATGCAAGAAGGCCGAGTCATTGCCTATGCTTCCAGACAACTTAAGCAACATGAAGAACATTATCCAACTCATGATCTAGGAGTTAGCAGCAGTTGTTCATGCTTTGAAGATTTGGCGGTATTACCTGCTTGGTAATACTTGCCATATGTATACAAATCACAAGAGTTTAAAGTATATCTTTACTCAATCAGAATTGAACATGCGACAAAGAAGATGGTTGGAATTGATTAAAGATTATGACTTGGAGGTACATTACCATCCTGGTAAGGCAAATGTGGTTGCAGATGCTCTCAGTCGTAAGAGTCATTGCAATTGTTTGGCCGTAAAAACAATGGATCTGACTTTATGTCAAGAGATGGAGAAGTTGAATGTGGAGGTAATTCAACAAGGTAGTTTGACCAATATAACTGTTGAATCAACTATTCGAGACCAGATTATTGCTGCTCAGAAAGAAAACAAGGGTATAGCCCATATCAAGGAAAGAGTCAGGAATGGAAAAGTGGAATGCTTCAGCATAGATGATGAAGGTGTGCTATGGTTCAAGAATCGCCTTGTGGTACCAAAGGTTCCTGAGTTGCGACTAGTCAATTCTTGAAGAGGCACATGCTACTAGGTTATCTATTCATTCAGGAAGTAATAAGATGTACCATGACTTGAAACAAAGATTTTGGTGGACCAAAATGAAGATAGAGATTGCCCGGTATATAGCCAAGTGTGATACTTGTCAAAATGTAAAGGCTATACATTTGAGGTCTGCTGGAGAATTACAGCCATTACCTATTCCAGCTTGGAAGTGGGAGGATATTAGTATGGACTTTATTGTTGGTCTACCCAAGACATCAAAGGGCTTTGACTCAATATGGGTTATTGTAGATCGACTAACCAAGTCCGCACATTTTCTTCCAATCCAGAGTACATATCCCACTATCCGATATGCCAAGATGTATTTAGCACGAATCATGAGCCTACATGGAGTACCAAAGACTATAGTGTCAGATAGGGGTACACAGTTTGTCTCCTAGCTTTTGGAAACAATTGCATGCTTCGATGGGTACCAAACTCCTGCATAGTACAGCCTATCACCCATAGACTGATGGTCAGACTGAAAGGGTCAATCAAGTACTTGAAGATATGTTAAGATGTTGTGTCTTTAACTATTCCAATAAGTGGGATGAATGTTTGCCTTTGGCTGAGTTCTCATACAACAATAGTTATCAAGAGAGTATTAGGATGGCTCCGTTTGAAGCACTCTATGGTCGTAGATGCAGAACATCACTAAATTGGTCTGAACCCTGGGGAAAGATGGTTCTTTGGAGTTGACCTAGTGAAAGAAACTAGAAGAGAAGGTTAGGCAGATACAAAGTAATTTGAAGATAGCTCAATCCCGACAAAAGAGTTATGCGGATAAACTGACGTAGACCATTGGTGTTTAACAAGGGAGATTTTGTATATCTGAAGGTATCACCAATGAAGGGGGTTAACCATTTTGGTGTTAAAGGCAAGTTGGCACCTCAGTTATATTGGACCATTTCAAATTTTAAAGAGGTATGGAAAGGTGGCATATCGTTTGAAGTTACCAGAACATCTCTCAGCTAGTGCATGATGCGTTCCATGTTTCTCAATTAAAGAAGTGTCTCCGAGTGCCTGAGCAGAATGTTGAGGTTGAAGGAGTGGAACTTGAACCTGATTTGACCTATTCTGAATATCATATCCGAGTTCTGGATTAGAAAGACCGTGTCACACGAAGGAGAACACTCAAGTTCTACAAGATACAATAGAATCAACATTCCGAAGAAGAAGCTACTTGGGAATCCGAAGATTACTTGCTAGAAAAGTTTCCTGGAGTTTCTTGCGTCAATATAGAATAATGTTAGTTGTGCTCTATCGTTACAAATTGTGTTTTGTAAAAGGACCTTAGCTATTTTATGGACAGGTTTTGTATGTGTTCGCTCGACACATTTCATTTTCCATTACTTACCCTCGGACTTTAAATCTCGGGACGAGATTTTTTTAGGGGGAAAGATTGTAACACCCCTGGTGTTTTAAATACTAAAACCTGCCATGTCATCATATGCATTGCAAATCATTTGGTCTTAGTAAAAAATTTTTTGATATGCATACACTAAAACAAGTTTACCTTTATGTTGTATGTGTTGATTTGTATGGTTTGAATCAAGTTTGAAATCTTGGTTTTATTTTGAATTTCTGAAAACCCTAATTTCAGCGTTTAAGTTTACCCTGGAAAACCCCATTTAAAAATCTAAGCAAATTTTGGGGTTGAGCCTAAAAGCAAAAGTGTAGATCTTGTCTAGATGTACAAAGTTGGTTTTTGGAGTTTTCAAAGTTGTTTTATAAAATTTGAAGTAATTTGAAAAGGCGTAAATTCTTGAAATGTCCCCTTTTTTAATTCAAACTTGCATTTCAAAATGTAGACCGAATTTGGGTATGGTTATAAAAGAAAAGTTGTAGAACTTTGAATTTTGAACAATTTTTATTTTTGGAGATTTTTGAGTTGCCACATAAATTTGGGAGTAATTTGGAATTTAAATCGAGTGGCAATTCTGTAATTTTGGTGAATAGTAACCACGGAAGACACCTCACCGCCGGCGACCTTCTTCTGGTTTCTAGGCGCGCTCGTGGCCGTCTTTGGCTTCACGCTGGCGCGGAGAAGGCTCCTGCGTGGCTTCCTTGTGCTTCTGAGCCACGATATAAAGCCTTCACCATCGCCGTTTTTCGCCGTTCGTCTTCTCTGTTTTCTCGACGCCACCGCCATTGCTCCGTCGAGCCTGTGTCGTCGCCGTAGTGTCTTTCCAGTCGACTGCAAAGCCATCGTAGCTCCACTTGTTCCTTGTGCACCCAGCCAACTAGCTCTGGTCGCTTGACTTCACCGGGAAACGCCGCTCGTCGCCTTTCTTCCTCGCGGCCGGCAGCACCACCGTCGAGTGAGCGCCGTCGTGGCCAGCAGCTCTGTAGGTGAGCCTTTGTCCTTGCGAAGTATTGTTCTAGCTTCACCTTGTTCCCATGATGCTCTATGACCGGTTGATTGATCCTTTTGTCCACCGCAGTCACCGGAACACCGCCGTCGACGTTGCTCGCGTCCGCCATGGCTGCTGTGACCGTCGACCCACCTCTCCGCTGCTCCTCCGGTCCCGCTTTTTGCTCAATCGCGTTCGGGGTGAGCTGCTGAACCTTCCCATGCTAGTTTGTTTAAGCTCTACCGGCCTTGTTTCGCCGGCGTAGTGCAGCCGCTCAGCTGTGTCCGCCATGGCCGGCGTCAAGCTCTGTTTGTGCAGCGATCGATGCAATTAGTGCTACCCCTAGGTGCGCCTTGTCTTGGTGATCATGTTGGTGCCTTCGGCAGTCGCCGTTGATCTCATCGGCGGCGAGGAATCGCCGGTCAGCGCGCGTCGTCACCGTGGTCAACACGAGGATCAGGTGCTGACAGGTGGGGTCGCTCTGTCAGTGGCGGTTTGATATGAAAATGGAAATTTTTCTTTTTTAGAAATGAATGAATAGTATGAGTTTTTGTTATTTTCGTGTAGAATTATTTATAGCTCCAAAAATTATGAAAATTTTTGTGTGACCTCTCTGTGATGTATAATATTTAGGAAAAATATGAAATGTTGCTTTTCAGTACTTTTTGAATGTGACAAAAATTGCTCAAATTAATTAATAAATGGGTTTCCATGATTTGTCTATGCTTAAATAATTATCCAAAAATTATGAAAATTGTTTTTCCACTTAGTTATCATATGATGAGTCTTCACAAAAATTTTGAGATCATTTGGAAGAAGTTGATTTATTTCATAATTTTGAATTAAATAATTAATTCATAAAAGCAAATAGTAAACCTTAATGACTTAGGTTTTGTTTGAATTTTGGATTGAGTGAAGACCTTGGTTCATTAGTATAAAATAATTCTTGGTACTTAAAGTAAGTGTTTGAGTTTATGAAAAGGTTTAGTTAGTTGTTGGTTTGCAACTGTACCGTGAAGGAAAGTTGTATTCAAGTTATTAATTTTTGTATCCATCATCAAGCATCATGTTTAAAATCTCGCATCATTTTAAACATGGCATTGTTACTTCGTGTAGTGAACGATAGTGAGCACGTGGTAGTCAATCAAGTGGTTGAAGAGGTTAATCCGTCTGTTGAGGTCGGCTTTGATATCAGTGGGACGACTCCGGAACCAGACTTTTCCGACAACCAAGGCAAGCCCCAGATGCATTTAAAACTACCTTGTGTTTTACAAATTTTTATCGCTTTTGCTTTTTAGTACTGCATTAAGTAATTAGGAGTTGAGTGAAAACCTAATTGGTGCATTACCAACCTTGTTTTCCCATATCTACCTTGTTGACCGTTTACATTCGAGAATGTCTATTTATGCTTAGCCATGCTTAGCCGATAAAAGTCGGGTGATGACCTATCACCTGTGAGGTTTAAATGGATCTTTAGTACGTTTGGTTACTTATGTTATCATGAGATATGAGCAAGTGGAGTAATAAATCTAGACTGAGCGGACTCGGTGTGTGAGAGCCACAAGACATGGAGGTCTTGTGAGCAGGTTCTTTCCATCTGTGTCGATTAAGAACCGTCCGTTGTTGAACTATGTGAGATGAAGACTTTGTAGTACTAACTACATACTCTGGTAAGCCTTAACTTGGCGATTCTATTACAAGAATGGCTACTCAGCGCACTGGGAGTGGAGAGATGGCAGGGAATAGCAGTGTACCCATGTGGCAATAGGCTGGATTGGTGGAGTACTATATTCTCAGGTGGCGCGGACCCATTCTTGTTTTAGAGGACCTGAGGGTAGGTTGGTATATGTAGGTCAGGGACCTGCATATGTCGTGTGGTCTGGAATCCCCAGCTAGGTTTAATCGGTTCGAATCGTCGTTGCTCCTCTGTTATGGAGACTCAACTCTCTGTTCATCATCGTAGTTAATAAATGAAACTTGAGCTGGATTTGAGGAAGAGTTTGATATGAAGTTCATGATCTCATTACGGATCATGGCAGATTCATATATGGTTCTTATAAAGTTTTAAATGTTGAAATAAAGAATTTTGTTAAAGAGCTTTTACGCAAAAGAACTTTGAGTATTGCTAAAGCCATACCTTGAATCCCTGAGCCTGCATTCCTGTGTTCTATCAATTTTATTTCGGTTAAGTCTTGTTGAGTACTTTTGTACTCAGGGATCAGTTGACCCTTGTTGCAGGTGAGCCTCATGGGCAGGTCTATCTTGGACCGTGCTACATGACTTGTTGTTTCGATCGATGATGCCGAGTAAATGTGTGACCCTTGGGTAGGGTACTTATAATTGTGTGTTTGTATTATGTTACTAATGCCACTCCACTACTATGGTTTGTAATATTTATCGAACTTAGTTTGTAAGGTTTGTAACAACTGGTTTGTAAACTAGGTTATTATCAGACTTCCGCTATATTACTCTGATGTATCTATTTGAATAAACTGTTGTAATACTGCATTGACTCTGTAATGGGATCCTACTCAGAAATTGTGGATGATTCAGGGGTTCCCCAGTGGACACCCGACAGTCTTCTTAAGTTACCGGGAACATATGCATAGTCGTCAGAGGTCATTAGACAGTGACAGGTGCATGTGGGCCCTATAATTTAGGAGGTTCTGCCATAGGGGAGTTGTTGAGGGTAGTTATCATCCAACATTAACCATCAATAAAACCTATAAAATGCATAAATATGATCACCAACATAGGTTTAGGGGTTTAAACTGACAAATTCCATGAGTTTTGGTGAATATATATTTTCAGCAGAGTTTATTCAGAAATCCGTCAAGGTGGACCCAATCATCAGAGTTAAACGTAATTATCCATGACGAAAACAACTCTAGAAGAATCTAGAAGGCACAAGAAGACATCCCACCGAAGAAGACCATGGGAGGGTGACAGACCACCTGTAGGCCGGCTGGTCATGTGGTCCCACCTGTCAGCCCCTCCTCATTTTGTCAGTTCTCCATCGCCTTAGGGTTTGCATCTACGCCATTCTTTCAAGTCGGTTTGATCTGAGGGTCCAGAATTGGTGCTACCCCCTATATATATTAGCCCCATGCTAGCCCCCTAGCATAACCCTGCTCTGCAATCAGAAGTCAAGAAGGATCATAAATTAGGGTTTCTAGAGAGAATAGAATAGATCTCCAATTCCTCAAGGTTCTAGTATAGGCTAGCTAGCAAGATTCAAGTAGAGTTGGGCTATTGCTCAGGATTCTGGATTCATCGTCTAGAGCTAGTATAGCCATTGCATCTCTCTATTATTTATGATTTTGTGCTATTTTAATACTTTGTTTCTATTTATTATGTTCCTAGTTTGCTCTAGTAGTATGCTTGATATAGTCATGATTGATAATGAATTTATGCATAAGATCGCAAAACTGCTTAGCTCAGTACTCGAGAGAGTTAAGTGGTTGATATTATGTAAGCGTGGTGCTTAAATATTGTTTACCTGTGGATGCACCTTACATTCTGGGCCATGTGATAGATCGTGAGTGTGACACTTTTGTTGATCGTGAGTGTGACACTTTTGTTGAGTCCTTTGTAGTCCACTCCCCATTTGTAGGACAAGTAGGACCCGATTGTGAAGGGAATCAAACTCTATTCTTGTACCTCCTTAGTAATGTTCCTTATGCTTAGATATAGAGTTAATTATGCTATAGATGAAAGTGTATCTACTTAAAGTGTACAAAAGACTTAGTAAATAAGAAATGACTTAGGAATCTTTTCTCTTAACTAATCTCCTGCCTAACCATACTACATTATGAGTATCTACTTCTATCTCTAGGATTACAATCAATACTTTACACTCATCATTTATCTATTGGCTTACCCCTGTTAAAGCATATGTGTGGTTAATGATGTTATCATAAGTATTCATGTTTGTCAACATCTCTAGCCACTGCTCCCTCCCTGTGGAAAATATAAATAACGATACCTAGGTATACTCCCGCGTAAAATGCTATAATGGTATATTATCTGTGCGCTTACGGATTACTTCAACATATATAAGTTTTCCTAAATATACAAGTGTCAGTTAATGATTACCAACAAACATTTCTAGCATCACTGCTAGGGATGACAACCTAGTAAAAGGTGGTGTTAGGAAATGTCAACAAGTACCAATTTTGACGCATTGAAAACAATACAAGGGGCAGGAGGCCCGATGCCGTCTATTGCACAAGATTGGATTGGCTAAATGTATGTATGGCTATCCCCTCTTGACATTCAACTCTGCTTTGAGCAACTTTAATGGATTTACTTTTCATTCACACTACTGTGTGCAGCGAAGGCTATGCGTTAACAGTGCTCACTCACCAACAAAAGAAGCTTGTCGGAATGTAATGTAGTCTGCGGTACGGCAAGCACACTACAGGTTGAAGAAAAACATACTTCATTAGCATCCCTACTGATCAGATCCGTATGATCTCTTCTGTCTCATACATGAACTGATGCACAATGGTGTGAACTTGTCAAGATTTGGTCTAGTGCTAAGAACAAGGTGTGTAAACCCATCGATTTCCTATCTAGTCTTGCTATGGTCTACTTGTGCTGCAGTCAAACACAAATGAAGCTATAGGAAACATCTGAGATGAACAAGTGAAACCATGCAAAAGTGAAGTACCACCTAGGCTATAGGATCTCGCTCCTATGTTGTCACGATGCAAAAATTTGTGAGGGTTGTGTTTTATTAGTACTCTTGCCTTTGTATAAATATAAACCAAAACTCTTATGCAATGTGAACAAAAGGAGAACAAGAGTAAGGCAGCAGAACACGATCAAGGACTTGAAGAAAATGATCCAACTGATGAAGATGTCAATGCCTTAAAAGTCTTCAGGGACTTCCATACAAGAGCAAAAAGGACCTAAGTGATGCTGCAAAAGCAGCAGTTGTAAGTATATTCTTTTGTTTCCCTTGAAATCTATTGAAGCCAATGTCCTAAAAGAAGAAAACATCGTAGGAGCCTGGTGTTATGGAAATCTACTGAAGCTTATGTAATCTCTATCAGTAGTAGACTGATGAAGACCTATGCATTACTTGTTATGAATCAATCTCTTGGGTTTTCAATTGAAGTCCTCTTACACTATCTGTAACCTAATGTTTTACTGATTGAATTTCATAGGAAGCTATGAAAACTATGCAAGCAGAACCTGTTGATAATGGGCAGCAACCAATGACTAGTGCTGATGTGGTTTGCAAGGTCCTCTGCGTCTACCAGGGCAAGGCCCCCACCCAAGGAAGCGGTAATAATCTTTTTTTGAAGAATGCTTGGTATCCTAGACAAGCTCCACCAGAACAAAGACATCGGCGGAGAGAATGTTTCAGGGAATAGCTTGCTGCTGAACATAAAAGCCGCTGCCCTCAGTCGATCAATTGGACTGAACTGAAGAGTAAGACAGAAAAGACTGAAAGCGAGTTGGAGTAATACAAGAAATGGCAACAGGAGGAGAACAATAATCTCCGTGAGCTATGCACGTGCTTCAGCTCTTCTGGTAACTCTCAGTCTTTAGCTCCTATGGCTTGATGCAGTGAACATTTGTGGTTTGATGTGTGGGCTCATTTGTTGGTTTGGTGTTTGGACTCATATGCCGGTTTGATGTGGTGATACTCTGTTTGTGGTTCGCTGCTGACGTGTGAAATATTAATTGTTGTTATCTAATTGCTAGGCAAAATAGTTATGTACTCAATGTGTGCAGTAGTGACGATCTCGAATTACTTCTATGATGAATTGATTGTACTCCACGCAGTAGAACCAGGACAACCCATGTGATCAAATAAAAATGCGACATGTGGACGAACCAGTGCAATGACACATGAAATAGCTGGTACACGACACGTGGGCCATTAAAATTCGACACGTGGAAGGAAGTCGTGGAGCCATGTGGTCGAATAAAAATACAAAACGTGGACGGACAATGCCGTGACTTGTGGTCAAATAAGAAACGGCCACGTGGACCAATAAAAATACAACACCGTCCAATAAAGAAGTGACACATGATCCAACCTCAACACGACACATGTGCCAATAGAAAACTAACAAGTGGAACAACAGGGACCCGACATGTGGTCTAGTAAAAATCTGAAACATGCAAGAATCAGAGATGGCCACATTATGCAATAAGAAGGTGACACATAGCTGAATTATCTTCAATGCAACCGGCTATAGCATGTCCACATGGAAAGCATCTCCAACGGAAGCGCCCACCAGCGTGGCAGCCCCTGCCACGTAGGCCAAAACAGTTCTATGATGATCTGTTTTTCATCATAGAACAATACAATTCTATGACGATATTTTTAGATTCGTCATGGATGTTCAAGTGTGACGCGACTTCTATGACGAATCGGTTTTCATCATAAATTCATCGTAAAACTGAAATTATGACGAATTTGACTTTTTCAGTGACGAAAGTTGTTTGTCATAGAAGTGGATATTCCTAATAGTGCCTGTGAGCGTGCCAGTGCCACAAACCCATATTTTGGGAAACACAGGGTAGACGAGGGAGTTTTTTTACCTTCGTCGCTGCAATTCGCCGCGTGGAGGATCGAACCCACGCCACGAAGGTGACATCCAGAGTGCTTGACCAGCTGGTGGTACTTTGGTTTGTACTAGGCCTTAGGCCATGTTTAGTTTCAAAAACTTTTCCCAAAAAGTGCTACAGTAGCCATCATATCGAATCTTGCGATACATGCATGGAGCATTAAATATAGACGAAAAAAACTAATTGCACAGTTTAGTTGGAAATCGCGAGACAGACGTTTTGAACCTAATTAGTCTATAATTGAACACTAGTTACCAAATAAAAACGAAAGTGTTACCGTAGTCAAATTTTCAAATTTCGTCGAACTAAACGAGGCCTTAATAGTAAACCTAGAGGATTCTCTTGATGACCAATTTACTAAAATAACTGATAATGGATATAAAGGCCTATGTTCGTTTCTCCTATAATTCGTATTTTTCAACTTGTTTTTTTAACCCGAAACCGTGTTTTCTCTCCCACACCGAATTGTCGGCTAATAAGGCCAAAATTCTTGTGCGATCCGTATGTGCAAATCTGAAAGGACCTGCTATGACAGGGAGTAATAATTATTGACCTGTAAGCTGTAGTGTAAATCTGAAAGGACATATGCAAATCTGAAAGGACATGGCAATAGCACAGACGCATGTCCTCTAGTGCCGACACACCAAAGACAGCTTCCTCAGGCCGTCGATTTCCAGCGCCTGGGCTGGATCGACCTGCCTGGCCGGGGCTCGGGGCGAGGCCGCGATCCAAACACGGCCTTACTTGGATTGTAAGTCTTTTCACTCTCTCTTCATCATATTCAATCTTTAAACACATACATGAAGTATTAAATATAGATAAAAAAATAACTAATTACATAGTTTAATTGTAAATTACGAGACGAATCTTTTGAGCCTAGTTAGACCATGATTAGATAATAATTATCAAATACAAACGAAAATACTACCATACCAAATACTGATTTCTAACCTCAATCTAAACAATGCCCAACTTAAAAAAGCGGCCAATGGACGATCAGCGTGGTCTACTAGTACTTAGCTCTGTTGCTATACGTACGTACGTGGACTGACCAGTGCTCAGCTCCTTGGTCTAGGATCTAGCACACCAGGCCTGTTAGTTTATCTTTTCAGTAGTACTTTTTTACTAAAAAATAATATTTTTTATAAAATAAATCAGCGAATAAAACTTTCCCATTTATCTTTTCAGCCGCACCGGTTATTGGAGCGCATGAATAGTGCGTCGACCAGTAAAACACGTTTACGAAAGGTATGAATAGTAAGGTCCGGTTCGCAAAGCCGGGTGTAAAATGTACGTTGCAGGGGAAACGAACAGTGTGACATATACAGTAATGTGAACAGTGACGGGAAGGTCTCCGAGGCCTGGAATTCTCAGGCGGTTTAAGAAAGTAGTTATTACCTTCAGTCCGCTTACTCAACGGCCTCGTTCGTTTGGAGAAATTTTGGAGAAATCTAGATGAATCTGGATAAATCTGAAAAATTTTGTAAGAAAAAAATACTATTTCAGATAAAAAAAACAGATCTAAAAATTTTTATGAGAAAAAAATACTGTTCTAAATAAAAAAACAGATCAAACCGGAGTTTAAGGACACGCGAACGGAGCACTGTAACATCTTCAGTGTCGGTAGGGTGGCTGGCGCACGCGCGCTGAATAATGTTTTGGCATTACCTTTCTCTGCCTGTGACAATAAAAGCCGGACATGCATGCAGTTAACTACTGGATAATGCACTGCTTCAGTGGCATCAATCAAAACTTGGATGATCGATCCATCTATCGGTTCATGCGAGCCATCAAGGCATCAAGGCTGCCCATTCTGGCCGATTCACTCGTAAAATATGGCAAATTCAACATCTTGAGTGTTGTGGTGCACGTTGAAACAACCAATTTATGCCATTTGTAGTCAGTTAGTCTAAGGCATGAATATGTTTTTAATAAAAATATAAAATGGAAATTTTAAATAAAGGATATAGTAAGCAAAAGTTTAAACTCAATAAGTGGATAAAAAATTGCAACAACTAATAAGATCAAAAGTTAGAAGACAAAATATATATAAAAAAACTCGACCCGTGGGGGTAAGACAGCCCCCGGCATTGTGCTTAAGAAGACATTCTCACATAGGTTGAGAAAACCTCCAAACATCTGCCCTACCCATACACAGCGGTACCGTAACTCCCGTGAGACTGGGCTAGCCTTAGACCTGTGCTTTGGTGTGGAATAGACGAGAGGATTTTTTTTCAACGCGCAGATAAACTGTGTCTCCTCCGGCCAATAAATCCAGCCCTCGGGGGAGTTCGAACTCTAGCCGACAGGGTGCAAAGCGCACAGCCAGACCTAACTTGTCTAGCGTTCGCTTGCTAGAAGACAAAATATAGATTCATGGTGTCAAAGAAAAAGGGACGGAACAGGACTTGATATAACTTAAGCCTAGGATATAACTTAGGTGGTGTTTGGTTTTTTAGTCGCTCCTAAAATTCATATCACATCGAATATTTAGATATTAATAAAGAGCATTAAATATAGATTAATTATAAAACCAATTATATAGATGGAGGACTAATTTGCGAGACTGATTTTTTTAAGCCTAATTAATCTATCATTAGCATATGTTTACTGCTAGCACCACGTTGTCAAATCATGGACTAATTAGGCTTAAAAGATTCATCTCGCAAATAGTCGCAAGTTGTATAATTAGTTTCATAATTAGTCTATATTTAATACTATATGCACGTGTCTAAACATTCGATGTGACAGAATATTAGGAGCGCTGGATAGAAACCAAACCGGGCCTTGAACTTAGGTTTCAAGTAATGCATACTAAAGAATAACAGGGTGCAATGCAAAGGATGATAACACATATTTTAATATGGAACCTCCATATTAAACCTCCACATTATACAAGTAATCCTTTAATTTGTTATTTATGAGAACATAAATAACTCTCTAAATCTAGATCTATTATGAAACATAATTTAGAGTAGCATATACATTTTCTTTTAGTTACCACCTCTGTCATTATGAAATATAAAAGTAACCCTTTAACTTGCATATAAATTATCAGGCAATTGTAGTTTATAAAATATAAACCCTTTGACATTATGAAATATAGTATGAAGTGACCACTTTACTTTGCATCTAAATTACCAACATTTGTTGTTAGAAAACATGAACTAAAATATCTCTTTATGTCTAAATTACAATATTTGGGAAATTATATAACCATAAACTATACTATATATGTTTTTGAATGACTACTTTATACCACTATTAAATCGGAAGTAAATATAAAATGGAAAAAAAATCCCTTAAGAGTTAATCGATAAATAAATAATGCATACATACATAGCAATTACATGTATTTTAATAGTCAAGTATCATAAAAATATTAAACCACACACCGATGACCCTGATACTTCATTTTATAGTTATATTAAAACTCTCTAAAAAAATAATTCATTGATAGAGAAAATTCAGTATCTTGAGTGCCAAGGTGCAGGCTTGAACGACTATTTAAGCTATTGTTGTAATTAAAAGTGGAATCTATTTTTTACTAAAAATATAAAGGATAATTTGGAATGAAGGACACAATAAGCTCTAGAGTTTGACCTTAACACGTGGGCAGTAGCGGATCTATGTATTAGCTTTTGCCAAAATATGTTTACCTCCCTTCATAAATTTTTATTTATGTTTGTTAATTATGAAATAGTTGTGTTAATTGACTTAAAATCAACAAGTTTGGCCCCACCAGTTTTGAAACCTAGATCCTCCACTAACGTGTGTAAAGAAACTAAAAATATGATCAAACGTTGAAAGCTAAACAAATATTCATAATGTCACAAACTCACAAAAGGATGTAACAAGAGATACTATAACTTAAGCTAAGGATTGAACTTTTAGTACATACTAGCAAATATGTCCGTGCGTTGCAACGGGAAGTATAACATGCGGAGCTTGGACAAACTGCGGCTTGGAAGTTTATTCAACAATTGCTTCGTGCGATCGAAATTCATCATGGAGTCAGATTTCGTACCATGCCGGATGCTCAACACATTTTGACATGGGACACTTGGAGATTTATCCAATAATCATGTCATGCATTACCATTCTTTTTGGAGTCAGACTCAACACTGTGCCTATAACTGTATCATGTATTCCAATCTGTCTTGGAATTGGATTCCATACCATGTCTGGACACGCGTTTTTTTTTTTTTTGACAAAACAGGGACGATACTCCAATCTATCTTGGAATTGGATTCCATACCATGTCGGGACATGCATTTTTTTACAAAACTGGGACATGTGTTGTTCTAACTCATATAGGGTAAGAATCGAGTCTTGGAAATTTATCTAATGTCTCCCATAAGTATTTATCTTTCATTAGACACTAAGTACTCAAGAGAGGACACTAAACTACGTAGTTCCATCACGCACACCCCAAGGGAGAACTCAAAAATCCATATTTTTTCATTAGGATCATAAATGACAGGATAAAGCTTACAACATTCTAAAGTCATTTCTTACATCACTTTATTACAATAGTAGAATATTACCTCAATTGATTATAACAGCGGAATATAACAATATTATCAGAGTTATAGAGAAAGCAAGATTAATTTAATGACATGGTGGAGCATTAACATAGTGGATATTTTTATACAAGAGATGCTAGCAGATTTTACATCTTTTCTTATAAAAACCTTTAGTGATGGTTATAAATAAACACTACAGTCGTAGCGTGAAAGGAAATCCCCTATGAGCCTATCAGGAGGTTTCCACACACAAGAGTCAGCTCTAAATATCCTTCGATCACCTGCAACAGGAGGAATAAAACCCTAAGTACTCTATTGTACTCAGCAAGACTTACCCGACAAGAGAGAAATAAAAGAATCCTAAGGATATGCAAGGCTATCTGGCTTGTGGGTTATTGTATCTATAGGAAGCGTTACTAAACGTGCGTTCTTATAGTCAATTTTATTAGCAGTCATCATTAGTTCATTAACTAACCCTTTCTATGTAAGCACCTATGCTACTTTCAAGCAGGTGGTGAGCAATTAGAACCATTTTACCATTTTTTATATTTCTAGTTCTTACTACGGTGCTAGACCATAGCCAAGTCGTACTGTCTCACAGAAATGGTAATTCATGAATCAATGTATCCTAGCTGGGTACCCCAAAACACACGTCTCGCTTGTACCCCAGGCACAAACAAGACCAACCCACTCCACTCCTGTCAAGGGGTCCAGATCCCCATCCAAACTTGGACTCCAAGCCCCCACATTTGAGACTCGATGTCAGTATGGTGCTTAGACCTTCACATTTCCAACCTCCAATCAGTCGGTCCGGAAAGAGTCAGAACCCACGACAAAAGCATAACGAGCCTTCCCACTCCCATAAGTAAGTATGTGCTTAGGATAATAAGTCTGTGACCTGACTACCATCCACAGCATCGGACGGTCCTCAATCGACACAGGCGGAACAAGTGCAATCCGAGCCTCGCTCGAATGCCTCATTAAGACCAGATCCAAAGTACCATTCCGCTCGGTCTCCAATTATCATCTATATATATATATTCCATGTGATAGCAATACAATAACAACAATAATATTTTTCTCTCTTGCGAGTGACAGGTAATCACTCGACTTCTACCGGATCCTAAAGCATAGCAATCTACACGATCCTGACATACTAGTAGGACTCATAGGATAAGGATATATATATATATGCAAGTGGTTTATTCAACTCCTTAAAACTTAATTCACAAGCATAAAATAATGTACATAATAATATGGGTTATGCACTGGGATTTGCCTGGGTAAGATATAACAAAAAGTTAGCATTCCATTGATGACACGATCATCAAGGCACCGTCTTTTCCTCTACTTTGGTCGACTTCATGATCCATCGTTGTTCCTATTATGACATACATGGATGCAATGCAGAGATGTAAATAATCAACGGCAACCGCAACTCTAAATATACGATTATGCTCTGCAAGCTAACGAGCTAGCTTTAATGACTAACGTACTAGTCTACGTATCCACGTTGTTAAGTAAGGCTTTATCTCTAGAAAAATGTTTTAGTTCTAAAATCCCAAGGTGTTACAACATTTTATTGATTAAACATATATTTTCGAACTAAGGCTCATTTAGCTACCTTAGCAGACTAATTATTATGAAGCTACAAAAATTACAGTGAACACCTAATTGTCGGGTACCATAAAATGGGGTACCCCTAGCGTATATCGAAAGAGCCACTTCAACCCTATAAAAAACAAAGCCAGAAGGTAAAGCCATTGGTTAAATTACCGGCCCCGTCCGAGCCCACAGGCTCTCCGCCTCACCTTCAGCCTTGCACAGGGAGGTCTCGACGGCCTGACGAATCTCCGCCACGCGCGAGGCCATGCACGGGAGGCCTCGACAAGGAACCCATTCTCCGTCTCGCCCGAGGCCCCACACGTACGGCCTCGGATGAGACAACGATTCTCCGTATCGCTCGAGGCCGGCTCGGCAATAGCCCGTCGCCCCCGCCTCGACCCGTCTTCCCGACAACGCGCCGCATCCCATTAATGTGTCAACCACTCCCGCAATCTCAGCCGGGCGACGGCTCGACACCGCAGAGTGGCCGACGGGACGGGAGGTCACACCGATGCCATATCGACCAGAGCAGGACGGGGTAGGGGTTATCGGCCACTGCGCACTAGTGCTGTACCCACGATCGGTGCCCAAACTACACTGTGCCACCTAATCCTTGCCCCTGGAACAGCGCGGCATGGGGAGTCACGTCCGGGTCACTATAGCCCCGGAATCAGCATGCGAGCCCGACCGCTCTCTCCAAAGCCTCGGCAATCTACTGCTAGGGTCTCGGCAAACATGGGATTCACGATCTGCCGAGCCTCCCACGATGGCTCGGCATCGGCTCCAACTAAGCCTCGGCCTCTCGCGCCGTCGACACGCAGTGACCAGCACGCCAACTGCCACGCCCGCTTCAAGGTAACACTAGAGCTCCCACAATGCACAGGATCAGATGTGACCAGCACGTCGCCCTAGTACTTAAGGACGGACCACTTCATCGACCACGCCGCCATAGGAACAGGCTATAGGGCTCAGACATGTCGCCTTCGTCCGCATGACGTCGTGTAGCTAGCGAATGTATTACCCTCGTCCCCCCTTCAACTATAAAAGGGAGGGACCTAGACTATTTCTAGGGGGGATGAGAGGGATCGGACACTTACGATTAGGCCTAGGCACATGCGACGAACTCGCGCATAACATTCAGAGGAACATACGAGCTCTCATACAGCTTGAGATCAACATCTCAAGCGATCCACGCCGTACTACGAAGAGACCTGGGGCTAGCTCCCTCTCTCGCCCTGCTTGTAACCCCCTACTATGAGCATTTTGGTGCAAAGAATACAAGATCGATCTCTTGAACTGGACGTAGGGTACCCATTACCCGAACTAGTATAAACCTTGTGTCTCCTTGCATCACCATCCGGAATTGGGAACACGCAGTACAAATTTACTAGTTGGTTGAGGGCTCGCCGGTCCAAAACACCGACAGTTGGTGCGCTAGGTAGGGGCCTCTGCATGTCAGTTTCGTCATCCCAACAAGTTCCGGATGGCAGACCCCGTACGACTGCTGCATCTCGGCATGGTGATCTGGTTTGGGAGCCTAGAGTTCATGTCTCTAGGGCATGAGTACGACATGGTACTCCTCACGCCCTGAGCCCCACCGACCGACGACGACGTCATGCATCGGTAGCCTAGGCGCAGGCGGCGCCTGGGTGGCCGCTCTCGCCGTGTTCGCCAGGCACAACGTGAGCAGGATCACCTCGACGCTACGCGAACCCAGGGCGACACGCCGCTCTCTATCGGTATCCTATGACCAGCTGTTGGCACAAGGTCCCTGGTTGGGGACCTATCTAGCCTGAGCCTGGACAAGGGAAAAATGCCGGTGGCGTGCGGCGATGCCTCGTCATTAGGCTCCGCTCCACCACTCCCTGAGGAGCCAACTCCGGTGGAGCAGAGCCCGGCGACGGCACCATCCCCATACCCCTTCGGGTTGAGAAATGTCGCCGCCTCTTATGCTTACGCCTACGCTTCCGCTCACGTGGATCCCTCAGGATGCCACTAGTGCTTCACTCTCGACTTCGACACCATCGCGTCGACCCACACCCACGCCGACTCCTCAGAGGAGGACAAGGCATGGGCCAGAGCGGATTTCGCCGAACTCCATGACCCTGAAGCCATGTGCCGCTTCTTGGCCACAAGCAACTACTGCTTTGGCTACTCCGACTTCGATGACGAGGGCACCTACGACCCCACTCGCGAGTGTTTCCACGTTGGGCTCGGGATGCCAAGGGTGGACAAGGAGGACGTGGGCATAGGCAACCAGTCCCGCCTCACCAGGGAGTGGACACCACCACACCTCCACGCGTTGTCCCACTGGCAGTGCGGAGCAGGAACCTTGCCCCCGCACAACCTCAACGCCCGGACCTGGAACAGCTCTGTGAGCTCTAGGCCAAGGTCGAACAAGACCGACTCCTCCTACAGCAGCTTTGAGACTCTCTCGAACAGGAGTAGCGAGGTCGCGGCGATGGCGAAGGAGCCCAATGGAGGGCCCACGATGTGCACCACCGCATCCATGACGATGAGGGGAGTGAGCAACCCCCAATCTTCAATCACGCTAGCTAGAACATCGCGGCTACGGTGATGCTAGTCCGCACGATGCCCGAGCCTTCTACCATGGAGGGGCGACGGGTCCACGGCGAGCTCCGAGATCTCCTCGAGACTGCCGCGGCGCAGTAGGCTGAGAGTTCCGCCTCCCGACGGCGTAGGGGCGCCTCGGACCAGCTCGTGGCTCCGCCTCTATAGGATAGGGAAGCCTTGGTTCGTCCCGAGCCCGCTCGAGCACTGATAGACCATAGGGCCCCCTTACTGCTTGACCACCTCGGCAACCAACACGAGGTGCAGGGAGACCATGAGGTGGTCAGCAGGCGACGACGCCACGATAATGAGGGGCTCGCCCGAGGCTACCACCCACACCGAGGTGGCCATTATGATAGTGAGGAGGACTATAGTCCTTCTCCTGAACCGCCTGGCCCTCGAGTCTTTAGCAGAGCCATCCGCGCTGCTCATTTCCTGGCCCGGTTTCAGCAACCAGCCAACCTCACGAAGTATAGCGGCGAGGCCAATCCCGAACTCTGGCTTGCCGATTACAGCCTAGCTTGTCAACTAGGTGGCATGGACGATGACCTACTCATCATCCGCAACCACCCCTTGCTCTTGTCAGACTCGGCGCGAGCCTGGCTCGAGCACCTTGCCTCTTGTCACAGATCCATGACTGGCGCGACTTGGTTAGGATCTTCATTGGGAACTTCTAGGGCACATACGTGCGCCCTAGAAATTCCTGGGACCTTAAGAGCTATCACCAGAAACCAGACGAGTCTCTCCGAGACTTCATCCGGCACTTCTCCAAACAGTGCACCGAGTTGCCCAGCGTCGGTGACTCGGAAATCGTCCAGGCTTTCCTCTCCGGCACCACCTGCCGAGACTTGGTCCGAGAGTTAGGTCAGAACATGCCGTGCTCAGCTACCGCGCTCCTCGACATCGCCACCAACTTTGCCTCGGGCGAAGAGGCTGTTGGGGCCATCTTCTCCGACGGCGATGCCAAGGGGAAGCGGAGGGACGAGGCCCCCGAGGCCTCGGCCTCCCACCTCCCCAAGAGAAAGAAAAAGGGTCGCCATGGGAAGCAGGAGGTCCTAGAGGCCGACCTAGTCGTGGCCGCAGAACGTAAGAATCCCCGAGGCCCCAGGGGCCCTAGGCCCTTCGACAACATGCTTAGGAAACCTTGCTCGTACCATCAGGGCCCGGTAAAGCACGCCCTCAAGGATTGCTCCATGCTCCGGCATTACTACACCAAGCTCAGGCCCCTCGACGATGACACCAAGCCAAAAGGAGCCGACGACTGGGATGATGACAAGGACAACGGGTTCCCCGAGGTGCACAACGCCTTCATGATCTTTGGCGGACCCTCGGCGTACCTTACGACACGCTAGCGAAGGAGGGAACGCCGAGAGGTCTTCTCGGTCAAGGTTGCCACTCCCCGATACCTTGACTGGTCTCAGGAGGCGATCACCTTTGATCGAGACGACCACCCTGAGCATGTCCCAAATCCCAGGCAGTACCCACTTGTCGTCGACTCGATCTTCGACAACACCCGACTCACCAAGGTATTGATGGACGGAAGCAGCAGCCTCAACATCCTCTACGCTAGCACCCTAGAGCTCCTAGAGATCGACCAGTCATGGCTCCGGGGTGACGCCGCGCCTTTTCATGGCATCGTGCCAGGGAAACGCATGCGACCCCTCGGGCGCATCGACCTTCTTGTCTGCTTCGGCACCCCATCCAACTACCGTAAGGAGGTCCTTACCTTCGAGGTGGTTAGATTCAGGGGAACCTACTATGCCATCCTGGGGCGGCCATGCTACGCCAAGTTCATGGCGGTCCCCAACTACACCTACCTCAAGCTCAAGATGCGGGTCCCAATGGCGTCATCACTGATCGAGTCCACATACGAGCATGCATACGACTACGACGTCGAGTGCATCGAATACGCTGAGGCTCTCGTGGAAGCCGAGACCCTCATCGTCGACCTCGACCGACTCGGTAGCCAGCTGCCCGAGCCCAAGCATCGAGCCAGGACGTTCGAGCCCGCGGAGGCCATCAAGCTCGTCCCAGTCGACCCCGCCTACCCCGACTGACCGGGCGCTGAGGATCAGCGCCACCCTCGACATCAAATAGGAGGCCGTGCTCATCGACTTTCTCCGCACAAATGCCGACATGTTCGCGTGGAGTCCCTCAGACATGCTAGGGCATACCAAGGGAGGTCGTCCGAGCACGCCTTAGACATCTAGACCAGCTCCTAGATCGGATGAAGCAGCGCCTGCGCCGATTCGATGAGGAAAAGCAGCAGGACCATCGGCGAGGAGGTACAGAAACTTTTGGTGGCCGGGTTCATCAAGGAAGTATCCCATCCAGAATGGTTAGCTAACCCTATGTTGGTCAAGAAGAAGAATGGGAAGTGGAGGATGTGTGTAGACTACACCGATTTGAATAAAGCCTGTCCGAAAGTGCCCTTCCCACTATCTCAAATTGATCAAATCGTTGACTCCACTACGGGATGCGAGACCTTGTCTTTCCTTGATGTGTATTCTGGTTACCATCAAATCAAGATGAAAGAGTCTGACCAGCTCGTGACTTCTTTCATCACCCCATTCGGCATGTACTGCTACGTAACTATGCCTTTCGGCCTCAGAAACGCAGGGGCCATGTACCAGCGGTGCTTGACCCAGGTCCTTGGTGACCACATTGGGAGAACCGTCGAGGCCTATGTGGATGACATTGTAGTCAAGTCCAGAAGGGCCGGGGACCTCGTCGACGACCTGGAGATAGCCTTCAAATACCTTAGAGAGAAGGGCATCAAGCTCAACCCCGAGAAGTGTGTGTTCGGGGTGCCCAGATGCATGCTCTTGGGATTCATAGTCTCGGAACACGGCATCGAGGCCAACCCGGAGAAGGTCTTGGCCGTGACCAACATGGGGCCGATCCGAGACCTCAAGGGAGTATAGAGGGTCATGGGGTGCCTTGCGAGCTTGAGCCGCTTCATCTCGCGCCTTGGCAAAAAAGGCTTGCCTCTGTACCGCCTCTTGAGAAAAATCCAAACGCTTTTCTTGGACCCTCAAGGCCGAAGAAGCCCTCGCCAAGCTCAAAGCGCTGCTTACCAATCCTCCCGTCCTGGTACCACCGGCCAGGGACGAGGCCCTCTTACTCTACATCGCTGCAACAACCCAAGTGGTCAGCGCGGCCGTAGTAGTAGAGAGGTAGGAAGAGGGGCATGCTCTACCCATCCAATGACCTGTCTACTTCATCAGCGAAGTGCTCTCCGAGACCAAAGCGCGCTACCCCCACATCCAAAAGCTTATCTACACCATAGTCTTGGCTCGACGCAAGTTGCGCCACTACTTCGAGTCCCACCCGGTGACTGTGATATCATCTTTCCCCCTAGGGAGAGATAATCCATAACCGGGAGGCCTCGGGTAGGATAGCCAAATGGGCCAGTCGAACTCATGGGGGAAGCCCTGACCTTTGCGCCTCGAAAAGCAATAAAATCCTAGGTCTTGGCCAATTTTGTGGCTAGAGTGGACCGACACCCAACTGCCACCTGCTCAAATTCAGACGGAGTGCTGGACCATGTACTTCGATGGGTCCCTGATGAAGACCGGGGCAGGCAGCGGGTCTGCTCTTCATCTCGCCCCTCGGAGTACACATGCGCTACATGGTTCGGCTCCACTTCACCGCCTCCAACAACGCAGCCGAGTATGAAGCCCTCGTCAATAGGCTTGCAGATCGCCATCGAGCTTGGCAGTACGGCATCTCAACATCTGGGGCGACTCGCAGCTCATCGTTGATCAAGTCATGAAGGAGTCAAACTGCCTCGACCCCAAAATGGAGGCATACTGCAATATGGTACGTCGCCTAGAAGACAAGTTCGACGGTCTTGAACTCAACCACATCGCCTAGAAATACAACGAGGCCGCAGACGAGCTGGCAAAGATGGCCTCGATGCGGGCTCTAGTCCCCCCGAACGTCTTTGCCAGGGACCTCCACAAGCCTTCCATTGACTACGCCTCGGCAGTAGAAGAGCGCCCACCGGCTGAACCCACCATGGGGCTCGATGCCCCCTCTGCTGCTGAGACTCCTTCGGCCGAGCCCGAGGTCATGGAAGTTAGCACAAGGCCTCCCCAGACCGACCAGGGCATGGACTGGCGAGTCCCGTTCCTTGATTGGCTCGCTCAGGGAGAGCTTCCTAGTGACAGGACCAAAGCCCGATGGCTTGTGCAACAACCAAGACTTACGTCCTCTGCAATCGCAAATTGTACAGGCGAAGTCCCTCTGGCGTCCTCCAACAATGCATCACCACCGAGGCAGGCCAAGCCCTACTTTGGGACTTGCACGCAGGGGCCTACGGGCACCATGTGGCGCCTCAGATGCTCATCGAAAACACCTTCCGCCAAGGGTTCTACTGGCCGACAGCGGCTGGCAGATGCCACCAAGTTAGTACGCTCATGCGAGGGATGCCAGTACTATGCGCGACAGACGCACCTCCCTGGCCCAAGCCCTCCAAACCATCTCCATCACATGTCCATTTGCCGTATGGGGGCTTGACATGGTCGGGCCTCTGCAGAAGGCCCCCGAGGGGCTACACCCATCTTTTGGTAGCAATCGATAAGTTCTCCAAATGGATCGAGGCTCGTCCAATCAATCAAATCAAATCCGAACAAACAGTGATATTCTTCACTAACATTATCCACAGGTTCGGGGTCCCTAACACCAGTCATCACCAATAATGGGACACAGTTCACCAGCAAAAAATTCTTGACGTTCTACGATGACCACCACATCCGTGTGGCCTAGTCGGCCATAGGACACCCAAGGACCAACGGCCAAGTGGAACGTGTCAATGGCATGATCCTACAAGGCCTCAAGCCAAGAATTTACAACCGGTTGAAGAAGTTTGGCAAGAAATGGCTCGCCAAACTCCCGTCGGTCATCTGGAGCCTAAGGAACACTCCAAGCCGAGCCACGGGGTTCACACCTTTCTTCCTGGTCTATGGTGCCGAGGCCATCCTCCCCACTGACTTGGAATATGGTTCCCCGAGGCTGCAGGCCTACAACGAGCAAAGCAACCGCACCACCCGCTGAGGACACCCTCGACCAACTGGTGGAAGCCTAAGATGTTGCGCTGCTGCATTCGGCCAAGTACCAGCAAGCCCTATGGCGCTATCAGGCCCAGCGCATTCGAAGCCAAGACCTGAAGGTAGGCGACCTGGTGTTGAGGCTAACACAGAGCAACAAGGGCTGCCACAAGCTGACCCCACCATGGGAAGGACCGTACATCGTCGCCCAAGTGCTGAAGCCCAGGACCTACAAGCTAGGCAATGAGAAGGGCGAAATCATCACCAACGCCTGGAACATAGAATAGCTACGTCACTTTTACCCTTAAATTTCCAAGCATTGTATACATTGTTTCTCGAAATACAATTAAGAAGCGTTCTTTAGTTGTTCTAATTATTCGAGAGACCCCCCAGACCCATCATGGGTCTCGGCAATATGATAGCACTGCAAGAGAGACTCGGCTCTGCCTCTGCAGAACTAAGCGTCCCTCGGGGGCTAGATGGGGGACTCCCCCCTAAGTCCCACGCACCATTCTTCAGTCGTTTTTTGAAAAAATTCCTACGCCAAGACTCTCTAGCATGCTCTGATGAATCGGTTGTAAAAAAACCCATGGACCGAAAAGTCTGTTTCCTAAGCAGAAGGCCGGTAGAGTTGCGAGACGACCTACGCCTCCGGGCTATGGCACTCCCTCACCACCTCTCGCCCAAGGGACGGCTTAAGCTCCAAGGAGGTTTTTTGCAAAAGAAATCTGATCAGAGACAACAAAGGGTGGAGGCTCGAAAACACAAGAAAAACAACTAAGAAACATGAGTACTTTAAAAAGAGGCCTCGACTGACCACAAGCGTTATGAAACAAAGTTAATCCCTATTCTATTTACATGGCCCCTTGGGCCTAGGTCAAGGCTCAGGGCCTCCAGCATCGGTAGACGGCGGGGAAGGGACCACCTCCTCTTCGAACAGTGTTGCCAGCGCCGTGCCAGGGCCTTCTGCCGCCTCCATCAGCTTTGTGACCACTGCATCGGGCCTCATCATCATCATTAGATAGGACATAGCCATCACTGATGGTCAGGAGGTCAACGCGATGTAGTGCGAGGCGATGATGGCCAACGTGCGCTTGACACCCGTGTGCAGCGCTCCTCGGAGCCGCTCGTGCATTTGGCCGCTCAGCGCAATCAAACGGCTCCCAAGGGAGCTACCTGACTGAACCCCCTCAACCTCCAAGGCCTCGCAGGCAGTACGGGCGGCACCATTCAGCGTCTCGTGCTCCCTGATCTCGGTCTCGAGCACCGCCTACACCGCGACGGAAGCCTCGGCCGCCCGGGTGACCTCCGCCTCCAACTCTGCGCCCAAGGAAACGGGGTGAGATTGAGCACAAAGAAAAACAAGCCAAAAAAGGGACGGAAGCCTGCGGAACTCACCCCTAGCCTTCTGCTCCCAGCGTCGGGCCTCGACCTAAGAGGCCTCGGCTTTGTCTCCCCAGCGCTGGGCCTCGGCCTAGGAAGCCTCGGCCTTTTCCTTTAGACGCTGGGCCTCAACCCGAGAAGCCTCGGCCGCCCTAGAGTCCTCTCTCCCCAGCTCTACATCACACTAGGGAGTTAGGAGGCGAACTAAAGAAAAATGAAGAAAATGAGGGGGACAGTACTCACCCTCGGCCTTTTCCCTCCATACCACAGCCTCGGTCTGGGAGGCCTCAACCGCCGTAAGGGCCTCATCCAAGGCGCCTTTCGTTAGTTGGTATGCACTCTGTTCCACCCCCAGCTGCCCAGCAAGGACCTTACCCAAGGCCGTCGCTTCTTCAGCCCGAGTCCTGAAGGCATCCCGATCACCGGTGATGCGGGTCAGCTCCTCCTCCAACTCCTTTACCCACGCTGCCAAAGGGGTGACCTGCTCCTGGGCCATGGCCGCCATGACCTTCGCATCGGCACAACAAAGACAAAGGTCCTCCACCTCCGCGCTTCGCGCCGCCAGAAGCTCGTTGGCACCCGCAAGCAGGCCCTTTTGCCGCTGGAGTTGGTCCCAGACATCCCTCTCCCGTCGGAGAAAGACCGACTTCCCAAGGGACCGGGTCTCGAGCTCCTAGGGAAGCAGAACAGGGGTCATTCACTACAACAAAACTCAGAAAAAGACAACATCACACAAGAAAAGAAAGCGCGAACCTGAGCGACTCCGGGCAGTTCGTTGGCCACCACGGACAGCGCCGTCCGTAGTGACCGCTCCGCCAGCTAGCGGTATTGCTCGAAGGTGTCCCAACGCTCGCCCTCGACTGTGTCTTCAAGGGCGAACAGAGGCTCCCCCTTAGGGTCGTCCTGGCTCTGCCACAGGACACGTGGGTGATCCCACCCGCAAGGCTTGGGTCACACCCGCATGAGGGCCGAGCTTCCCTCCCCAAGGGTCAGAATTGGCTGTTCCACGGCACCGGTCACCTCGGCATCGACCACCTCCCACGCCCGGGAAGTATCGTCGGAGGAGATCGGATGGACCTCTGCCTCCTGGGTGCTCTCCCGCAATGACAACGGGCCTTGAACCAAGGGTGCCACCAAGGCCTCCGCTGCCTTCATCTCCACCTCCTGGGCCAATGGCCTCGCCGCCATCACGTCAGCCTCGGAGGTCTCGGGGGCTCCGGCCTCCGCCATTGTGACCTCGATGGTCACGGAAACGCCGACCCCCGCCGCTGCGGGCTCGGTGGTCTTGGGCGCCCTGGCCTCCATTGCCCTCGGCCTTAAAGACCCCAGGGGCCTCGACCTCGGTGGCCTCAGCAACCAAGGTCACATCGGCCCCATTAGACTCACGAGCCTCGCCCTTGCGGGGTGGAGGCGCTCCCTCCCCTGTCTGCGTCGGGGTCGCCTCGGCAGCCCCTCCTTGGTTGGTCGGCTCCTTTGGGTCGGCCCTCCCCAACGCCGCGCCGTGTTGAATGGCAGCCTACGCCTCCGCCACCCAGTGGGCGGTGGAGCCGGGGTTCATCTTGAGCACCTTGAGGGGCACCAAGGTAAGCACCTCTGCAGGTCGCTTCCGCTAAGGAAAAAACGCTTGTAGGGTCAGCACGAGACCAACAAACGGACGGAAAAACAATGCGGCTCTACCAAAAAATACGCTTACCCTGAGCGAGGCTGCAACCGCTTCGGTACTGCAACCCTCATCTGCAAAGGCGGGGGCGGCGGTAGGGGCACGGCATCTGTATCCGCCAGCGCCGGCCGGTCCTCGACAGACCCCGGCACCCCCTCGGTCCTCTACAGGGGCGGTTGCATTGCCCCCGCCGCCACCTGCTCCACTACTGCCGTCGAGCCCACCGGGCTACCGACACGCTTTCCTAGTGCCCGTGCATCGGGCGTGTCGGCCTCGGCCCCGGGGTGGGCGACCACCGACCCCGGGACAGCTCTTGCTCCTCCCCTCGGGAGCACCGGGCTACTTGCCAACGCCCTGGGCACCGTCTCCCTGATGTTAGGGAGATGGTCCAGGGGACCCCGTCCCATCTCGCCCTCATCATCTCCGTCCAAGGCATCCATTGATAGCAACGGCGAAGGGGACTCCTCCAACGGGAGACCGTCCTTCCTTTGCTGTCGGTGGCGCTCATATAATTTCTCCCACGCAAGGATCTGCTTTGTGCGCCTCGCCGCCTTGGCGTCCTTCCGCTTTTCTGCACCTCGGTGTGCGCCCGGTTGATCGCCCGCTGCCTCGCGTCCTCGGGAACTGGCGGCGGGGAGGCTCGCACGTCCCTCATCCCCTATAGGAACGGCGAACACGGGTAGGGAAACGAGAAATAATGAGGGATGGAGAAGGCTTGGGGGCTGCAGCGGTGCGTGACTTACCAGCGAGAGGAACCCCCATGATGGACGCATCGCGAGGGTGGTCAGACCACTGCTCCTCAGCTTCGCATCCACCGTCTCCCTCACCCAGCGAAGAATTTCCTCATTAGAAAGGGCGGAGGCAGACATCCGGATGCCCACGATCGGCTCATTCGGCCTCATCTCAAACAGGCACCGCCACCGAGCCATCAGTCGCAACACCCTTCGATGGTGGAAGGCGGCCACGACCATAGCCGTGTTAAGGCAGCGGTCCCTCAGCCTCTGCAGCCCTTCCAGCAGCAGCTATAGCTTGGGCTGATCCTCCCTCGGGACGCCATATTTCCACTTCTCCGGGCAGCTCCCCACAATCCGCCCAGTGTAGGAGGGGAGACCACCGTCGTCATTGCGGAGGTAGAACCAGCTCGTATACCATCGACGATTGGATGACGTGAGCTGGGCCAGGATGTAGAGGTGCTGGCGGTCCTGGCGCACTTGGAGAGTGTAGCCGCCGGCCCTCACTACCTTCCTCGTGCCCGACGTGCCCATCGACTTTGTGGTATGCCCCGCCCGAAAGAGATGGAGCCACAAATCCCAATAGGGAGCAATCTCCAAATACCCCTTGTAGACAGCGACGAAGATGGCCGCCTGCGCGATGGAATTGGGGTTGAAGTTGTGGAGCTCCACGCCATAGTAATGTGGGAGCGCCCGCATGAACCGGTCCGCCGGGACGCTGAGGCCACGCTCGTGAAAGGACACGAAGCTTACGACGTAACCGTCGTGAGGCCTCGGCTTCGGCTCGCCCGACGGAGCAATCCACTCCGGCCTGTTGGGGTCGGTCACCGGACAAAGGAGTCCGCCGTCGACGAGTGACTGAAGCATCTCCACGGTGACGTTGGATGGATCCCAAGGGTCCGCCTCGATGACAACGATGTCGCCAACCATGAGTGCGGTGGAGGGTTTGAATACGGAGGTGAGTCTCTCTCTCTCTCTGCCTCGTCCTTCTCCCTTCTTCTCCCCGGTGCTCACTGCTCTAGCGATGGTTCAATGGGGGCAGAGCTAATGCAGGCAAGGTAACGAGGGAAGGAGCGAGGCTCGTTGCGTATTTATGCAGGGTGAAGGCGAAACGGATGGGCGACGAAATCGGGGAAGTTTCCCCTAGATCCGGTATAGTTAATCCTGATCCGATTTTGCCACCCACGTGCCCACCTTTTCCTCATTAATCATGGGAATAGTTACGTTCCATCCACTAACACCACGTCACGTCTGACCGCTACAGCGGTAGGCATCGTTTCGCCTCCCCGAGAAAATCGCCTCAAAAGGCGCGCCGGCCGTTATCGAGCCAATAGGGGAGATATCCCCCTGCCCTATTCCTTTCAAACGAAGGAACGAGGCACCGAGCCCATTACGGTCTAGGGGTTCGAAGGCTAGGCCCTAAGGGGTTTCGATAGCCGCCTTAGGGCAACAGAGTTAGGGACGACAGCGGGCGAGCCCGTATGGGGCCAAGACCCAAGCAAGTGAAATGCTTGGGACACCCAAAGTCATGTTCGAGACCGGCAGGGAGGTCTCTGAATGGGATCCCACTGTAGGGAGGCACCGAGCCATCGGGGCCCAGTGAACGGCCCCAGCACCCACTAGAGAAAACCTCTGGTACTCTTGGAGTGCGTCTCTGGACTGCTAGCCGACCCCTAGCAAATGGGGTACGGGCCTCCACTCGGACTACCCAATAACAGCTCACCGGAAGTGCCACCGCTCGTGCCCACCGAGGGTAGCCTAGCATATTCCACCCCTCCTTCCGAGCGAAAAGGAAGCGTGAGGGTCGTACAAAAAGCCAGGGGAACCCCTGGTGGCCCTCTTGCTCCACACAGATGCTAAGGGGCTCTTCCTACAACCTTGCCGAGACCCAGCGACCTAGGCTCACACCCGAATGGGCTCGCCCAAACAACCCCTCCTTCTAAGCGAAAAGGAAGCGCGAGGGTCGTCCAAAAAGCTAGGGGAGCTCCTGATGGCCCTCTCGCTCCGTGCAGAGGCTAGGGGGCTTTTTCTACAGATACGCCAAGACCCCGTGACCCAGGCTTGCACCCAAGGGGCCTCAGCAAACAAACCCTCATGCGCGAGGGGCATATAAAAAGCTAGGGGAACTCCTGACGGCCCTCTCACTCCATGTAGAGGCTAGGGGGTTCTTCCTGCAACCTTGCCGATACCCAGCGACCCAGGCTCACACCCGAATGGACTCGGCAAACAACCCTTCTGTCCGAACGAAAAGGATGTGTGAGGGTTGAACAAAAAAGTTAGGAGGTCCCCTGACTGCCCTCTCGCTCTGTGCAAAGGCTCAGGGGCTCCTCCTGCACCCAAGACAAAGACAAACGACCAAAGCCCATGCTAGAAGTTTTGTTAAAAATGCGATAAAGGGCATCGAGCCCGTTACGGTCCAGGGGTTTGAAGGCTGGGCCCCCTAGGGTTTCGACAGCCTCCCTAGGGCAACAGAGTCAGGGACGACTGTGGGCGAGCCCACATATGGCCAAGGCCTGAGCAAACGATCGCTCAAGACGTCCCAAGTCGTGTTCGAGACCGGCAGGGAGGTCTCCGAATGGGATCCCACCATAGGGAGGCACCAAGCCACCATGGCCCAGCGAACGGCCCTGGCACCCACTAGAGAAACCCTCTGGTACTCTTGGAGTGCATCTCTGGACCGCTAGCCGACCCCTAGCGAACAGGGCTCGGGCCTCCACTTGGACTACCCGATAACAGCTCACCAAAAATGTCATCGCTCATGCCCACCGAGGGTAGCCTGGCATATTCCACCCCTCCTTCCAAGCGAAAATGAAGCATGAGGGTCATACAAAAAGTTAGAGGAGCTCCTGATCGCCCTCTCGCTCTGTGTAGAGACTCGGGGGCTCTTCCTGCGACCTTGCCTAAACCCCGTGACCCGAACTCACACTTGTGGGCTTGGCAAATGCAATAAAATCTCTCGCTCAAAGTGAGAAAAAAGACCCTGGGGGAATGAATCCACTCCCCCAGGGTCTCGGGGGCTACACCCGGCGGGTGCGCTCGCGTGCACCCACCGAGGCCTCGAAGTACAAAAACACCGTTCCGCCAGGAGCTACCGCAAGTCGAGCCTCATAAAAACCTCAAGAAGAGCGCTCACGCTCTTCCTGAGGCTTGGGGGCTACTGTCGGGTACCATAAAATGGGGTACCCCTAGCGTATATCGAAAGAGCCACTTCAACCCCATAAAAAACAAAGCCAGAAGGTAAAGCCATTGGTTAAATTACTAGCCCCGTCCGAGCCCACCGGCTCTCCGCCTCGCCTTCAGCCTCGCACGGGAGGCCTCAACAAGGAACCCATTCTCCGTCTCGCCTGAGGCCCCGCGTGTATGGCCTCGGACGAGACAGCGATTCTCCATATCGCTCGAGGCCGGCTCAGCAATAGCCCATCGCCCCTGCCTTGACCCATCTTCCCGACAACGCGCCGCATCCCATTAATGCGTTAACCACTCCCGCAATCTCAGTTGGGCGACGGCTCGACACCGTAGAGTGGTCGACAGGATGGGAGGTCACACCGACGCCATATCGACCAGAGCAGGACGGGGTAGGGGTTACCGGCCACTGCGCACTAGTGTTGTACCCACGATCGGCGCCCAAACTACATTGTGCCACCTAATCCTTGCCCCTGGAACAACGCGGCATGGGGAGTCACGTCTAGGTCACTATAGCCCCGGAATCAGCATGCGAGCCCGACTGCTCTCTCCAAAGGCTCGGCAATCTACTGCAAGGTCTCGGCAAACACGGGATTCACGTCCGCCAAGCCTCCCACGATGGCTCGGCCTTGGCTCCAACTAAGCCTCGGCCTCTCGCGCCGTCAACACACAGTGACCAGCACGCCAACTGCCATGCCCGCTTCGAGGTAACACTGGAGCTCCCACAACGCACAGGATCGGATGTGACCAGTACGTCACCCTAGTACTTAAGGACGGACCACTCCATCGACCACGCCGCCATAGGAACATGCTACAGGGCTCGGACATGTCACCTTCGTCCGCACGACGTCGTGTAGCTAGCGAATGTATTACCCTCGTCCCCCCTTCAACTATAAAATGGAGGGACCTAGACCGTTTCCAAGGGGAGGAGAGGGATCGGACACTTATGATTAGGCCTAGGCACACGCAACGAACTCACGCATAATGTTCAGAGGAACATACGAGCTCTCATACAGCTTGAGATCAACATCTCAAGTGATCCACGCCGTACTACGAAGAGACCTGGGGCTAGCTCCCTCTCTTGCCCTGCTTGTAACCCCCTACTACGAGCATTTCGGTGCAAAGAATACAAGATCGATCTCTCGAACTGGACGTAGGGTACCCATTACCCGAACCAGTATAAATCACCATCCAGAATTGGGAACATGCAGTACAAATTTACTAGGTGGTTGAGGGCTCACCGGTCCAAAACACCGACACTAATAATGTTAGAAATTTACAATAAAAGATTCAGAGCCAACACTATCACCAATTTATCACAACCATTCCTACAAGTTTATATCTTACAATATTAAGCATATTAAATTAATTAGATAACTCATGAAAATATTATAAAATTATATGAACAAAATATACTAGCAGATAGATCATGATTTTAGAAACCGAACAAAATTGGTTTCATAATTTTTTGTGAACTACACAATTTTATACTGAATTTACAAGTTTACCTTAGAAACCAAATTAGAAAATGCTTTAGAAAACAAAAAAGGCTGGTGGCAAGCATTCGGCCCAGCAGCCCAGCGCGCAACAACGGTTTTTGCAGAGAAGCCCCCGAGCTTTGAGGTGATAGTACGACTACCATATGCACCATTCCTATCGGCAGTGGCTTTGCGACCAAGCCCTTGGTTGTTTTCATCCTCACCACGGGTAGGTCCCTGGAATCCCCACGCTCGCCGGCGTGGTGGCCGACGGCATAAGGCGGTTACACCAGGCAACCTAGATGTGCTACGATGTAAGTAAGGGGCCGACCACCATCTACAACTAAACATGCAAGGATGGGTGGTGATTTGGGGCTCGGAGGCACACTGTCCTGAGCTGCAGCAGTGAGTGGCTATCCACGGTGGCGATGCGACTGTTCCGGCAAGCCTATGCCCTCATAGAAAGGTAGAGATGGCGAAGAAGCATCAGTAGCTCACCATGGTGCACGCCCTACTGACGATTGAAGCAGGGGAGCACTACGATGGTCTAGCCACATGCGCCAGGGCATGGCGGTGATGCCCCGAGCTGGACACCGATGCATCACCATGTCCCCAACGAGTTCCCTGGCCAAAATAGTGCAAGCACCGGATAGAGGGAGTCAAGACAAGTTCTAGGTTATGAGCAATTGAACTATTACCACTCCTACGGGCCTTACCCCTGGCCCTCTAGTCACGGCGGTGCACATGATCGACAGCGAGGAGAAACCAAAATTGACCATTGAAAGACCAAGGTTGGCTCGATGAGAATGCGACACCTAGCTAACTTGCTAAATTACCCACCAGTGCGAGGAATTGGACTAGGAGGGTTTGAGCTCGAGATTAAGAAAGAGGAAGGGAGAGTGGTGCACTACCACCGCCACATCGCGGGAAGCGGCCCCGGTAGAGGTGGCACGGCCATGACCCGATGAGGCATGGCAGCACGGGGATATGACCGCATGAGTGAGGGACAGGTGATGCATCGGTTAGCGCTTGGACGGAGCCATTGAAGGTGTGGCAGAACCGCCCAAAATAGCATAATTACGGGGCTGCTCGTCTTCCACCAGACACTAAGCACCCCAAAAGCAACTACATCGAGCGGTGTCCGTCGAGCACACCCCGAGGGAGAACCCGAAAGATCCACATTTTTCCTAAGGATCCAATAATGAGAACGAGTTACAACACAAGTCCATTTCATACATTAGAGTTTCTTAAAAAGTACATTATTACAATACCAAATACAGAGTGTGGAATGATAAATAGCGGAATATTAAAAGACAACATCTAGCGGTAAGGTAACAAGGATTCTGTCTGAGCCCACTAGAAGGATCCTCCACACAAGGTACTCCTCACGCATCACCTGCAACAGGGGTAAATAAACCATGAGTACATAATGTACTCGCAAGACTTATCCGACCAGTGGGAATACTTTCCCAACTCTAAGGAATATGCTAGGCTTTATGGTTGCTGGTTTTCTTTAGCAGAAAGCAATACTAATAGTGAGTCCTTATTGATGCTTTATTATTATCAGACGTATTAGGTTTTCATCTAGTCAATCTATATAAGCACCTGTTCTACTTTCAAGCAAGGGTTGAGCAATTGATACTGTTCCTTCTCCTTTTCCCCTTCCAGTTCTTACTACGGTGCTAAACCGTAGACAAGCCATACCGGATTGCCCAGCGATTCGTAAATCAATGTGCCTAGCTAGGTGCCCTGAAGACACATGCCCTGCTTGTACCCCAGGCACAAGCAGGACTAACCCACCACTCTCCTGTCCCGGGTGTCCAGGTCCTCGTCCAAACTTGGACTCTAAGCCCCCGCCCCTGAGTCCCGGACTCAGTGCGGTGCAAGGACCTCCACCACCTCTTCTTCCCATCAGTCGGTCCGGAAAGAGCCGGATCCACGACAAGAGAGCAGCAAGCCTTCCCTGCGCCCATACCCAAGTATGTGCTCGGGACAATAATCTGTGACTTGCCTAGAGTCATATGCAACGACCGGTCCTTAATCGACACAGATAGGGAAAAATGTAACCGGGCTATGCCTTGTTGGCCGCAGGACACAACCCCTCACACCCACCAATACCAACTCCATATCCCTGCCCGGTCACCATTTACCTTTCCATTATTTTATCATGATATCATAGTTTAATCACCTATTTGCGAGTAACTGTAGGTTACTCACGCTACCGATATCCTGAGCATAGCAGCTACTCGACCTGTACTAGTAGGACTCATGGTAGATATATTTATGCATGTAGTTTCCATAAAATGCCTGTAACATAAATGCATATCATATATATATATATATGTATATATATATGTATATATATATGTATATATATATATATATATATTCAGTGATCATTTAAAAATAGGGGTTATGCACCGGGGCTTGCCTTGGGCAGGTGCCGGGTCAGCAAGGTCAGTACCAACGGGCTCCTGGGCTCCCTCCTATGTGAATAGCTCCTCCTCGTACTCCTCAATCACCTCGTCGTACTCCGGCTCGCAAACGGGTACAAAGTCTACCTGTTCGTGATCTACATGAAACGATGATGCAATGCTTAATAAGATGGCAACAACAACTCTTCGCCTAAAAGTACATCTATTAAACTACTAAGTGAGGTCTACCCACTAAGGCTAAGCTACATATTATCACCACCAACAAGTATTAAACACGGCATCCATTCTTATAGCAATTACCTTCCTACTCCGAACGCTAATTTACACTATATGCGATAAAGCAAAGGTAATAGCCACTCTATCTAACAACTCGTTCTAAGGCTACAAAATTTACAGCAAGCACATAATATCCTAGTGAACCTACTGTAAAATTTCTAAAGCTAAAACTATTATCGATTTGCCACAAGAATTTATTAGGAACTGATGGATCTGGTCTACAGAAACGCCTTCAGGTGTCAACACATGCCCCAAAAATTGCACTTGATCTAACCAAAACTCGCATTTGCTGAATTTAGCATACAGCTGGTGCTCCCTTAGTCAAGTCAGTACTATCCAAAGGTGACGGGCATGCTCTTCATCATTCTTGGAATAGATCAAGATGTCATCAATGAAAACCACCACAAACTTATCCAACTCCGACATGAAAACTGAATTCATCAGGTACATGAAGAAGGTCGGGGCATTGGTGAGACTGAAAGACATCACTAGATACTCATACAACCCATACCTAGTAGAGAAAGTTGTCTTTGGTATATCCTGTGGCCTGATCTTGATCTGATGATAGCCCGATCGGAGATCTATCTTCGAGAACACCTTGGCACCAGCTAACTGATCAAACAAAGTATCTATGCGGGGCAAAAGATACTTGATCTTAACTATTACCGCATTGAGGGGGCGGTAATCCACACACATCCGCAGAGTACCATCCTTCTTCACGAAAATAGCTGGGCAACCCCATGGTGAAGAACTTGGGCAGATGAAACCTTTGTCCATCAACTCCTCAAGTTGCTTCTTCATTTCTGCTAGTTCTCTCAGAGCCATGCGGTACGGGCGTCTGGAGATAGGAGCAGTATCAGGCTCAAGCTCAATGGAGAATTCTACCTCACGGTCTGGTGGCAATCCAGGAAGATCTTCAGGGAAAACATCCAGGAACTCACACACTACCGGAATAAAGGTAAGATTAGGAACGGCTTCAGCATGGGTAGCAACAGGTAAGACTAGTTCTGAGGGTATGATGAGAGACATCCTATCCTTAGAAGAAGGAAGCCATAACTCCACACTTCTCTTTATATCCAATACTACCGCATACACCCGCAACCAGTTCATTCCAAGAATAGCATCAATGCCTTGCCCAAGCATTATCATGAACTATAGACGGTAAGTGTGGGTGGCTAATACCAAACTTACTATACCCATGTGGGTATTGATGAACATCTGTGAACCCGCAGTACGGATCTTATAGGCATACGGTATAGCCAATAGTGATAAGTTGTGCCGCTCTACAAACCCCATGCTCATAAAGGAATGCGATGCACCAGAATCAAACAACACCAAAGCTGGATGAGATTCAATGGTAAACATACCAGCCATAACTATCTCCTGCTACACAACCTGCTGAGCATCCATGAAGTGCACCTGACCAGATCTGCTGGGCACCTTCCTCTTGATGATAGTCCTCTTAACAAGCCTGGAATTTGCAGACGGCTGAGACAACTGAGCTGTCTGATGCTGAGGACACTCCCTGGCATAATGGCCATCCTTGCCACACTTGAAACAAGCACCAGGCTGGTTCCTGAATCCCTGATGAGGTGGGACTTATTGTCCCTAAGTCTGCTGAGGCTACACCTGCTACGGAGGTGCTTTTGTATAGAGTAGAGGAAGTATGCGATGTCTACTGGGATGACCAAAATGGAGGCCCACCAGATGGTTGATAGGGCCCCCACCTAACAATTTGTACCTTCTATGTATGAGGGTGGTTGGAGGATCTAGCTGCCACCCGCTTCCTCTTCCAATCTGCCTACGATGCCCGCTGAAAATGCACAAGAGCAATAGCAGCGTTCATTAGAGCCCCAAAGTTCTGATAGTTCCCCAGATATAGCTTCTCCTAAAGGGAAGGAGTGAGACCACGAAAGAAGTGGTCCCTCTTCTTGTCATCCATATCCACCTGACTACCAGCATACTGAGCCAAGTGGTTAAACTGGGTCACATACTCCATTATCGTCCTGCTCCCCTAGCGCAGCTCTAGGAACTCGATCACCTTCTGGTTGATAACACTAGCAGGGATGAAGAACTCGCAGAAGGTGGTGGAGAACTCCTACCACGTTGCCGGATGATCTGACAGCTCCGCGGCCTAGAAAGTTTCCCACTAGGCACCTACAGATCCCAAAAGCTGCTGAGACACAAAGTGCACCTTTAGGTCGTTGGCCACTCTGAGCAGCCGAAACTTCTACTCTAGCGTGCGAAGCCAGTGCTCCACCTCCAAAGGCTTGTCCAATGGCGTGAACATGGGCGGGTGGGTCTTGAGGAAGTCCTGGTAAGAGGACTGTCCCTTAGGATGGCGAGCACCACCCCCATTCCCACTGTTGCTCCCGGGACCTCCGCGGGCAAGGCCCGCGATGGCCTGCGCCATAATCTCCATGGCACGAGTAGTCTCCTGGCGAGCAGCGGCTGACTCCCGACGAGCAGCCAATAGCTCCGCCATTATCTTAGTGGGGGTCATCGGTGGAGGCAGTGGCGGCAGCGGGAAAGGATGAGGAACCAAAGGTGGAACCTCCTGAGCTCCCCCGTTGCCACGCTCAAAGGCCCGAGCACTATCACCTTGGCCCTTGTTGGCCGCCCCCGAACTGGTGCTCCCACATCCAGACCTTAGATTCATCTGTAAGAGAGACAAACCATCCATTAGAACACCCTCCTGATCAGAATCCAGGGATTAAAGAGACGACAACACATTTATTAAAGCCTTCATTTAGTTAGTCCTACCAATTTACTAATTTCATTATACATGAAGGGGATTTATAGTTCAAGTAAGATGCTATTATATGATGCATGCTTCGACCTATATGTTCACTCAAGCAAGGATATAGCAACATTCGTAAAATTTTTGGCACATCGCACACTCACTTTCTGTCTACTAAGCGATTTCTTACGCAACGTAAGTCAGTGTACCTGTAGAAACTGATTAGATAAAACTAGTGCCACTATCCTAGATATACCATATAGCTAGGCCTTATACTTATATAACTCAACTTAATCGCATCCTACTTTTCACAAAACTTTTGTTGGTCAAATTTTTAGTTTTTGAAAAGAGTGATGGAACTCGTGACCATTATTGGCTCTGGTACCAACTGTGGCAGAACCGCCCGAAATAGCGTACTTACAGAGGCGCTCGTCTTCCACCAGACACTAAGCACCCCGAAAGCAACTACATCGAGCGGTGTCCGTCGGGCACACCCCGAGGGAGAACCTGAAAGATCCACATTTTTTCCAAGGATCCAATAATGAGAACGAGTTACAACACAAGTCCATTTCATACATTAGAGTTTCTTAAAAAGTACATTATTACAATACCAAATACAGAGTGCGGAATGATAAACAGCGGAATATTAAAAGACAACATCTAGCGGTAAGGTAACGAGGATTCTGTCTGAGCCCACCAGAAGGATCCTCCACACAAGGTACTCCTCACGCATCACCTGCAACAGGGGTAAATAAACCATGAGTACACAATGTACTCGCAAGACTTATCCGACCAGTGGGAATACTTTCCCGACTCTAAGGAATATGCTAGGCTTTATGGTTGCTGGTTTTCTTTAGCAGAAAGCAATACTAATAGTGAGTCCTTATTGATGCTTTATTATTATCAGCCATATTAGGTTTTCATCTAGTCAATCTATATAAGCACCTGTTCTACTTTCAAGCAAGGGTTGAGCAATTGATACTGTTCCTTCTCCTTTTCCCCTTCTAGTTCTTACTACGGTGCTAAACCGTAGACAAGCCGTACCAGATTGCCCGGCGATTCGTGAATCAATGTGCCTAGCTAGGTGCCCCGAAGACACATGCCCCGCTTGTACCCCAGGCACAAGTAGGACTAACCCACCACTCTCCTGTCCCGGGTGTCCAGGTCCCCGTCCAAACTTGGACTCCAAGCCCCCGCCCCTGAGTCCTAG
The DNA here is from genome assembly GCF_019320115.1 of Miscanthus floridulus. NCBI lineage: Eukaryota > Viridiplantae > Streptophyta > Magnoliopsida > Poales > Poaceae > Miscanthus > Miscanthus floridulus. The sequence goes on along the minus strand of NC_089585.1, from coordinate 20,330,936 downwards.
ACTCAGTGCGGTGCAAGGACCTCCACCACCTCTTCTTCCCATCAGTCGGTCCGGAAAGAGCCGGATCCACGACAAGAGAGCAGCAAGCCTTCCCTGCGCCCATACCCAAGTATGTGCTCGGGACAATAATCTGTGACTTGCCTAGAGTCATATGCAACGACCGGTCCTTAATCGACACAGACAGGGAAAAAATGTAACCGGGCTATGCCTTATTGGCCGCAGGACACAACCCCTCACACCCACCAGTACCAACTCCATATCCCTGCCCGGTCACCATTTACCTTTCCATTATTTCATCATGATATCATAGTTTAATCACCTATTTGCGAGTAACGACAGGTTACTCACGCTACTGATATCCTGAGCATAGCAGCTACTCGACCTATACTAGTAGGACTCATGGTAGATATATTTATGCATGTAGTTTCCATAAAATGTCTGTAACATAAATGCATATCATATATATATATATATATATATATATTTAGTGATCATTTAAAAATAAGGGTTATGCACGTGGCTTGCCTTGGGCAGGTGCCGGGACAGCAAGGTCAGTACCAATGGGCTCCTGGGCTCCCTCCTGTGCGAATAGCTCCTCGTACTCCTCGGTCATCTTGTCGTACTCCAGCTCGCAGACGAGTACGAAGTCTACCTGTTCGTGATCTACATGAAATGATGATGCAATGCTTAATAAGATGGCAACAACAACTCTTCGCCTAAAAGTACATCTATTAAACTACTAAGTGAGGTCTACCCACTAAGGCTAAGCTACGTATTGTCACCACCAACAAGTATTAAACACGGCATCCATTCTTATAGCAATTACCAATGTTCCTACTCCGAACGCTAATTTACACTATATGCGATAAAGCAAAGGTAATAGCCACTCTATCTAACAACTCGTTCTAAGGCTACAAAATTTATAGCAAGCACATAATATCCTAGTGAACCTACTGTAAAATTTCTAAAGCTAAAACTATTACTGATTTGCCACAAGAATTCCTACAAACATTAATCTACATAATGCTAAGTTTTCTAATTAGAATTTATGAGCCTATAATCATAACAGCTAACAGCGAACTAACTACACTAACAGATAGATGGTATTTTTGCGAACCTAACAAAATTAGTTTCACTATTTTTGGACAACCGCGCAATATACTACAATTTATCAAAGTTGGATTCATAACTAAAACTAAATAAGCATTTCTATTCTCTGGAAAATACAAAAACGAAACCTGGCTTCGCGGCCCACTACGCGCGGCCTGGCCTGCACCTGCGCAACGCGCGTCAGCGCAACGCGGCCCGCGCGCGCACGTGCGCGGCCTAGCCGCCTGCCCTCTCTACGCGCGCCAGTAGGCCACGGCATGGCCCACGCGGAGGCGCGGCCCACGGCCAACGGCCCGCAATGGGAGAGACCCGCGTGCGGCGACAAATATGCATGGACACCCCTGGTTGATTCGGTATTTACAGCGAACTCTACGACACTATTTCACCAGTCTACCATTTTTCAGTAGCACCCTCCACTTTCTCAATCTTCCTCGTGGCAAAGCCCCTGGCAGCCGTGCGTGCTCTGGCGTGACGCCGCAGGCACCGAGCAGCCACACCCGCACCACCCGACCCTACTAGGCCTAGCTAGGGAGCCGATGAGTACCTCAAAGACAACGCGTGGCGACTGGGGTGATACGGCGAGCGAAGGCGCAGTCCCGAGCTCCCTCCCCGGCGATGGCTCCCCTCCTGCGGTGGCGGGCGTGTTCCCATGAGAGGCAACTAAAATAGAGCAAACAATAAAGCTAACGACCTCTAGTGACTACCCATGATTACCTTTATGCTAACGATACGACTGGAGGTGGCACGAGCAGAGCTGGCCACGTGCACACCGACCCAGCGACGGCGCCCGGCGATGGCACAGCTACGGTGGTGGTGGCTGGCCTGCTGCAAAGTCACGGCTGCGGTGCGCGGGGTGCTCAGGAGGGTAAGGCGGAGCTAGGGATACACTGAATTGCAACAAGGTACTCGGAGTGACTGGCTCATCGTTGGAGGGCGTCCGCCTGGTCTTATGGAGCCGATGGCGCGGCGATTTGAAATTAAGGTACAGTGGGGCGATAACTGCAACGCGGTGGGGTAGGTTGGAGAGCCAACTACCTAGCGGAGCTGCGGGCAAGACCAATTGAAGCACGGTACAGTTACCACAACGAATTTGAAGAGCGGCCCAGCCGGTCATGGCGACAGCGGAGACAGGAGCCTTGGAGCGGCTTGGCTCGGACCTACGGTGGATGTCAACGCAATTACCAGCGTGTACATCTAAGGGGAGCAGCAGGTCGTGGCTCCATGCGCCAGTCAGCACGACGCGGCAGCAAGCCAATGAGGCAACGGCACGACGATGAAGCGGGCAGCGTCCGACAAGGGACACAGCGGGATTGTGACACCGAGAAGACAGCGGGGCAGGTGATCTATCCGTGCGCATGCAGCCAAGGCGGGTCAAAGAGAGCAGTAGCGGCGAGGGGATGGTGGCATGTAGCGTGGACCCAACACGCTTCTGGCCAAGGCAGTGCAGAGCAGGGCATGGCGCGGCAGTGCACGGTCGGGGTCCTGGCGCAGCGCGTTAGCCGATGAGGTGACACGCGTGCTAGCAAGGACAGCAAGCATCCGAGTCCGTAGCGCAGGGCCTGCTCGTGTCGCAACATGGCGGCATGAGCAGCAACAGAGACCTTGGCCGGCGGCGGGCAGCAGCGTGGCTGTGGCCAGCAGCGGGGCAGCAGCGTGCCCGAGGCTGGCAGCGGAGGCAGGCGGACCTAGCGCGCAATGCCAGAGCCACGCCCGTGAGTAGACCCGGCGGAGGAACACAGCCGGCGTGGCAGTGGATGTGGCCTGCGCGACATGGGCGCTGGCAAGCAAGCAGGGGTGGTGACCGCGCCCAGAGCTCAGCTAGGTGCCGTGCATGATTTTTAAAGCAGCTGAAAAAGTCGTACACGATGCTCCAAACACCAAACTATTTGCTCGATGCGGGAGAGGGTACATTAAGCTATCCATCACAGTCATGACCTCGCGCTACTGCTTAAGCTGATCGCTCCACAGAGCTTGCCAAAAGTGGCATCGTCGACCACTTCCGAAACTTACGCGAACGACGTCGAATCGAACGATTCTACGTCGGAATCCAAACCCAACCTACTTGAGGTACTAACTAGCTATCCTTGTCCGACCACACCTATTTTATCGTCGTTAGCCAAACGTTCTTTAGCCTTTTCGTTTCCAGAATAATTCGATTACACAGTATTATATGAAACGTAACCATGGACTCATGTTTCGTATGATTGTTTCAAGTGCCGAACATCGAATTATACTTTATGTCATACACATATGCACATAATTCAGATGCTTATGAAATGTTTAAGCAAAACATTACAATGTAACACCAAGGTTTTACAGAAGGTGTGCCCGCGTGTGGCCACACGCACGCAGCAGCATGGCGTCGCGATGTAATAAACTACGTACGACGTCGAGCTCAGGCTTGTTAGGTGGATTGTGCGGCTGGGAACAAATGCTACAGTGCGGGTGAGTCAGAGAGCATGGGACAGCGCCACAAGCAGCGCCGTGACTCGAGACAAGAAGGGCAGTGGGTGGGGTAGCCATGTAGCAGGGTGGCAGCGGTGGTCGAGGGGCGAGTGGTGAGGCCATCGGCCAGCAGCAGGCGTCGCAGCCAAAGGTGGCCAGGCCACGACCACGCCGTAGCCAGGCCAATGGCGGCCACCGTCAGCCTACTCATGCACGCGCGCGGCCAGAGGCAGCCACGGCACGCACCGAACGCAGTGACCACATACTCCTAGCAAAACGGCCAGACACGTGCTAAGCACGAATTTTTAAGCATCAAAACCAACCTGCTTAGAGCCCGGTTGAGATTAAAACAAGAGTTCAAGATTCTAGTAGCCACTAAGGGCTTCTCGTCCGAGCAACAAGTATGGCCGAGAGTGAGCATCGAGGGAGATAGAGAGGTGCCAACAGGAGCTCGTCGCGCTGAACGCCAGTTCATGACCGAAGCCCGAAACAAGATCGACAGTGCGTTCTAACAAAGTTAGGGCAATTTCTGCGATGCCACGACAACTCGAACTCATCCGTGGACTTCACCATGCTAAAGTACTCACTTAGAGGCAACTAACACTATGAAATCATGGAGCTAGTGCTTAAGTGTTTTAGCTAGAATTCAATTGCTACAATATCATTGTCTACGATTCCTTTTCGGTTTAGAAAAGGGCAAGAGTTCAGTTAGAACTAAACAACCACTAACACTTTTGCCATAATTTTTAAAATATCTAAACCATATTAATTTCAACCAACAAGCATTTCACACAATAGTCTATACTTCGTACTAATCCATAGGAGCAAAATATTTAAGCACCTTTTAACTATTTTGTTCAATATAATTCCACAAAAATGACATTTTGAACATAAGTTTAATTTCTCGTTGATTCAACGAAAAGCTCTAGTTTAGATTCCGGATTCGATTTTTGAGCTCCCAAAACACTAGTTATCAATATTTATTTTCAAAATTTTAAAGTTGCATTTTCCATCTATTAAACTTGTACTTTAATTTTTATTTAAGTACTAAATACAAGTTGTATTTTATTTTTGTTTATAGAAAAATAATTAAAATGACTTATCCCATTTCTCTCGTTAGGATTTTTATTAGCACTTTTACTGCACCAAGTAAGTTAACTTGGATATTTATTTGAGTCCACAAAAGTGAGTCACATAGGATTCGCTTATCATTTCACGCGCATTATAAATTTTAAAACCCGAAAACTTATTAGGACTAATCATTCTCGGACCTAAATCTCGATGCTAAGCAAGCTCGTAACACCAGGGCTTGCTACAGTGTCCTAGTGACTAAAGAAGAAGAAACACTTCTATCTACAATAATATAAAAAAACAAATAAAGATATGTATGCTTAAATTCTAGGTACTAAACGTGTATCGATCGACTGGAATCATGTTTTTTACAAAAATAAACTTCTGTTACATGGACAAGGACCTACATAAATAAAGCCCCATGTGGAGACTTACATATCATACCCACGAAATCCTACACAAATACGTTTAATTTGTTCGGGTTTGCACGTACGTGTACAACATGAACATGCAGTAAGTATAACATTGGCACGCAGTTGGTTGATGTTGCTTGGCCTAGATACCGTGTTTTAGGAGGAATTTGCGCCCTGTTCGCTTTGAGCTACGCTTCATCCATGAAACAAGTATTTTCCTCTCACAATATTTCAGCATAAGCATCAACATAAACGAACAGGGCGTTGATTTGACTTCGCGTCAGCTAAACCGCATGGAGTCTAAACGACGGACCAACGTGAGGGTAATTATAAGATTCGGACTTCGTATCATCGCTACACGCGTATTGTATACACGACCCAATACGTTTTGGAATAGAACTCCGTATCACCTTAGACAAGAGCTATTCTAACTCTTTTGAGCACGGATTATATATATAAATCTAGAGGAAAGAAACTCTCTATTGTGCGGTAAGTTAGAGGGAGACGGACCAAAAAAATAGATGAACCAAAAAATAGGGCTGAAATTTTGCCTCTTTATTATTAGATATAGATTAAAAACTAGGTGTGCAACACAAAGATAGAAACATATATAGAACAACTTGTAAATGTATCGCAGTTGTATGGAGATTATAGAGTATCTGAATGGATACTGCGTTAGGGCAAATGAATTGAATGCATTGAGAGCAAGATTAATTAATTTGATTAGTTGTGCTACTTAATTTATCTACTAAACTTTTAATGCTTTAGATACTACTAGTTTTTGTATGGTGACTCAAATTATACTTGTAATAGGACTCAATATAGGTGTGCTTATTAGGACTTTCTAGTTTTATTAGGACTTGAGTGTGAAATCCTACTAGGAGTATAACTCTCCTACTGTATGTACGAGGGTCCTTGGTGAGGACTATGTAAACAAGTGGTAAAGGCAATAGGCATCAACCAACCAACAGAAGGATCTCATCCAAGGCTTGTAAAGAGCAATTAGAAACGCTTCAAGAAGATTAGGCTAGATAGTTCTATTACACTAGATTTTTTATAGGGCGAGAATCAGAGATCCCTAAAGGGTACAGTAGGGTTGTGAGAGAGTGATAATCACTTGTACTCCTTTTGGATTGGGGTTGTGTTTATAGAATTTACGGTCGGCTTTGCTAAATCCTAATTTCTCTTGTCGTGGTTGCTTCAATATGGTCATCTAGGGTTTTTACGTAATTGACTACCTACATCATTCTTGACCTGTGCGAGCTTCTGTCGTAGTCGCAACATCTTTTTGCGCATAACTTAGGGGCCTCAGATTCAAACACTAGTAACGGTGAATTAGATGGGGGTACATTGCCCTATCTTGGGTCTTGGCTGCAACAAGCGACAGTGCTGGAGGCGAGGGGCCTCGCCCCATTGGTTGACAGTTCAAAGTTGACACTATTGTCGTTTTTGGTACTGCGTGGTTCGACATTGGTGCGTGCATGCCTGCTTCGAGTGGCAGGCATGCCTGCACTGCAAGCCGCTGCATGCCTGCTTTGTACGAGCGCCTGGTCTCCTCCGTTGATCTTTCAACGGCCGGCCGGCCTGCTATAGTGGCATAGTACTAGTAGTACTCCGTAGTGCTATGTTCCCCTGTCGTTTGTTTCAGGCTTGATATACTCCTCTCTCTCCTTCTCGGACCACCATTTTTGGCTGTATGCAGCCTCTGCAGGCTGCAGCTAGCGGCTAGCGCATCACAGGACGGGACGTACCCTGCCGCTTTTGGAAAAAAAAAAACAGCCCCAAATAAGGCCACTGTTTTCGTATGTGGTCTTTTCTTTCGACGCATGAATGTACTGCATCCTCTCCTCTGGTGCCACTACACTACTGCCTCGTTGCCACCCTGAATTGTAGTGCAATGGCTAGACAGGCTAGTAGCACCGTGTATCGCCATGCATTGTCAAGACTCAAGAGGGCCATTGCCCATTGCTTCGACTGACGATAAGAAGCTGTTAGTCAGAATGCCTGTAGTTTTCGCTTCCCAAGAAACAACTTTGATTAAATATATATTAAAAATATTAATATTTATTGTATATAAAGAAGCTGTTAGTCAGAATGCCTGTCGTTTTCGCTTCCCAATAAACTAACTTTGATTAAATATATATTAAAAATATTAATATTTATTGTATATAATTAGTATGATTAGAAAGGTCTTTGAATCTATTTTTCTAATAAACTTATTTAGAAATATAAACATTGTATGTATTTTCTATACATCGAATAAAACTTACGGTATGCTATTTAGGGACCGGGAGTACTATGCAAAGTGGCAAGGCAAGCAATGTTGTGAAAGCGAAGAGACGGCGGCAGTTCGTTCGAGATACATGGCAGATAGTACTAACATGCATGTAAGAAATAAAAAAATCCTACTGCCTTTTACAGTGACTGGTTAAACCGGCGAAGAAAATGTAAGTCTTGGCCAAGTTGTTCGTTCGTGCAAGCTAGGGAGCATAGCATATATGTTATATATACAATAAATCCTAGGGATGTCGCTAAAGCGTGTTGTATTAAACTATAAAACTCTTCTAACCCCTAGGACATAGGTAAAGCGTGTTGTATTAAATTTTTTCTCTATTTTAATATAAAGACGTGCAAACCTTTTGCATGATTGAGAAAAAAAAAATCCTAGTAGGAGATTTCATCGCTGACCGGGTCAGTAACTATGTGCACGCACCCGAAAACGGAAAGGGTAATCCTGGGCTCATGATCAACCCCCACAAAAAAAGGGAAATCTGTACTATCAGTATTCTTCAGTGCCCTGGTGGTGGCATGCTTAAAACGCACGGTATATACTTTATTAGCCGCCGTCAGTTGGTAATTAGTAATATATGTGTGGCTGCATGCATGAACCGCATCTGGAAGTTGTAGTAGACACATTAGATCTTCACATGCATATATATAAAAATGAAGCAAAAGTTTGGCGGGGAGCGTGGCGAGCTAGCAAGACTTTGACCTTGAATTCTCACCGCGGCGCGCGCTTGGCCCGGGGAATTGAATTTTGACACGAGCAAAAGCGACCACTTCAACGTCCAATCAGGAGATCGAATCATCAGAGAGAAGCCATACGTGCATATGCATGCATCTGCGGAGAGCTACTCCTGCATGCATCACAACTCACAAGGTCAGCCTGCTGCAACATACTAGCTTGCTCACTCTGATTACTCTAATAACCCAACTTGAGATGGATTGGATAAAATAAACAGGAAGCACATGATTCAATTCGGCACATGCATGGAGATGTTGTCCATCTAGAAAAGAAAGCCATATCCCAACTGACCGTCTGCAATGCATGCCATGGACACAAAAACCACAAGGCACTCATCATTTCCGGTGGACACGACACGAGACCATCTCTTGTGTCCATATGGCGGGCCCAGGACCACTGACCCACTCCAAAAAAATTACGCAACTAGCGGCGTATAGGATCGGCAAGCATTCAACACGAGGTTAATTTTCCCCAGCTGGGTGTTCCGTTTGTTTAATCAATTACTATCTGCTGCCGTGGTTTTTTTGTTGAGAAAATATATACACCCTCCGTACACAAAAAAAATGTGAAGATAAAGTATCCTGAGTTTGACTAATCATAAGTTATTAAAAAATAATCAATGTTTATAATATTCACTACTGAAAAACGATTTTAGAAGATAGAGACCTTTGATTAACGGAGGCAGGCATGCAGAATACTGAGTGATTTATAGAGCCAGTTAGGCCATTTACGGAGACCAAAAAACAATCATCTCCATAAATCAATTTGTAGGAGGCCTACCTCTGAAAAATGGGAGCTATTTTTAGAGACAGATCTCTTAAGAGGTCCGTCTCAGAAAACATGCCCGAGGCCGAAGAGACCCAAGAGCATGTTACCTATATATATATATGTAACTTAGGGTTTGGAGCTCCTCACCCTCTCTCACACACAATGCCGACACTCTCTCTCACCTCTTAGCTCCCAAATGGAGGCATCTATCTCTTCCTCTCTCATCACTCTACGGTGGCGCGGGGGGCCCTTCGACAGCGCATGCGTGGGGGCCGCACCAGCGGTGGCGCACTCAAGCGGGCCATGTGGTGCCCCTTAAGCAGCAACAGACATGTGGGGGCTTGCCTAGGCAGCGACGAACGCGCGGGGACTCGCCCGAGCAGCGGCGCACGTGCAGGGACGCGTGAGGCCCCTCCAACTGGTGGCACGCACGGATCCGACGACATGGCTTCACGACGGTAGTTGGGTCTCACGGCGGTATCTCTCTCACCCTCTATCTTCTCTCAATATCTCTCCCAACCTCTCTCTATCTCGTAGGTGTCGTATTTGGTGATGGTGGCCATGACAGGCTTGGCGACGGCGGTCTAGATCTGAGCAGTGGCACGTGCATGCTTCTGGTGAGCGTTGGCGGTGCGCGCACGGTTCTGGCGAGCTGTGACGGCGCGCGCGGTTATGGCGAGCAATGCGCACGAGGATCTAGCGAGGAGCGACTGCACGTGGGCAGATTTGGTGAGGAGCGGCGGTGTGCGGGTGGACCCAGCGAGCGGCGGCGGAGAGTTGATGGGCTCAGCGGGCTCCATCAACGGGCTCACTGGTTCTTTTATTTTTTAAAAAATATTAACAAAGCCTTTGTAAATCTTGATTAATTTACAGACCCGACGAGTAGTGGTGGCGCGTCGGTGAGCTCAGCGGACCTTGTGGATGGACTCAGTGGCCCCATCAACGGGCTCGCTGGTTTTCTTTTTAATTTACTACCAGACGTGGACATATGTCTGCCTCTATAAATCTTGATCTAGGGAGCCGCAGAAGCAGAGACGGACTAGTTGCCCGCCTCCGAAATTTGTTTTTGGCCGTCTGCGAAAATTGTGACTGTAGTAGTGATGAAAGTATCATTAGATTTGTCATAAGATATAGTTTCATACTATACAATTTTTTGTCATAAACATTAATATTTTAACTTAAATATATATTTGGTCAAATTTTAGACACATTAGCCAAGAATGCACCTAGAATTGTTTTTTTTTAAGGGGTGAAGGTCATATACCACTATATACGATGGTACCACCTGTGGAGTTTTATATATTTTATATACTCATCACGGAATAATATAGCAGGAGGAACCCTATGTTGCAACAGCTCATAAAAATAACAAATTAAGATACTCCCTACTACTGTAAGAACTATAAATATCCGCGGTCGAGCGAGTACGGTTATGTTGTAAAGAAAGCATGCATATGTGCATGTAACAGAAACACAGCTGCATGCCGACTTGTTGCTCTCATCATCATATAGATAGGGGCATGTTTGGTTGGTTGATAACTCAGATTAAAAAATATTGTTAATTTATTGTGAGAGAAAAACGTTATTCGTTTGGACTCGTGTCAGGCCGGAAAAAGGAGAGCAAGCAAGGTGGGCGGAGAGATGAAATAATGGCCGACCCGTTCTCTTTCGTTTTCTAGCTTGTTGGCAACATGGACGAGTTGCATCGCAAGAGGGCGCGAGTACTACGGAAAGGAGCATTCACTTTTGCATCGCATCCATACTCCCCTCCCCGCCCACCCCCCAGCTTGAATTGTGTGCTTGTGCTCCTAGCTCCAGAGGTGGCGACAAAACCATGCTTAGCTTCACCACCCCTCTCCTCTCAGCTTGCCGTACGTCGCTTCCTGATCTGAAGGAGCGACAGTGACTCGACTGTAATGGTAGACGCAGACGACTCATCAAACGGCCCGTTCGCCGGTGAGTTTCTCAGCGGCTGATAAGCCCGACTGATGCTGGTTTGTTGCGAGAGAAAAATATTATTAACTGAGTGATAAGTCTTAGCTGAAACCAGCTAGCTAGCGAACATGCTGTGAAGTCTCAAACACGGGCGGCCGCGGTTTTAAGCTTTCTTTCTAGAGACTTCAGTGAAGCTTGGCAGGCCGGTGTCGGAGGCAGCGAGGAGCTTGGTTTGTTGCCGTTGTTTTGCCCAAGTTGGTCCTGCATATGGTTCTCTGCTGGTGTGCTTTCAGAGTCTTGAGTTGACAGCTACTGCACGTAGCTCCTGCAAATACTACTAGTATTACTCAAGTTCATCCGCATCGTGTTCCTGTCTTTGAAGAAACTGGCTGGAGCCGGTGGTGGATTAAAAAAAAATAAGTTAAGCGATAGATCTAAGCAAATAAGTTTGGAGGAGCTTCTTTCGTTATCTTTCATCTGTAGTATATCCTTTCAAGTTTTTATAGGTACCAGTTTGGGGATTCATGCTGTGAGTAACGGTGGCAGGGGCTTGAGCCGGTCCCGCCCCTGCTGGTGCTAGATCCATCCCTAGCCGAAGCCCGTTCCAAACTGCTCCCTCCGTCCAAAGAAAATGCATACTACCTTGGTCTCATATTAGTTGTCATTCTAGCTCTGACCACATATGGATTAAGTAGTAGTGAAAAAAGTGTGCTGCAAAAAATTAAGAAGAGAGGTATAGATAGAGATGTATGTATTAAAAATGAGAAAGTTGTATTTGAAAACCGAAAATGACAACTATTTTAAAGCAAGTCTAGAATGATAGAATAACAGTTATTAGAGCAAGTATAACGAATGCTGAGGTGCACGAAAGAGGAAAAGAAAGAGAGAGGAGAAACGGACTATAAGCTTACAGCTGACTTAGACACAAGAATTAAAAAAACTCTGTGAGAGAGATAAATGAACCATGTATTCACAGTGAAGAGCTAAATATTATATAAGTGAGCTGAGAGATAGGCTACAAAGACCTTACAGCCAGCCGCTAGCTGTATAATTAGTCTTACTCTTATAGGACGGAGGAAGTATCTCAATTTTCAAATAGTCAAATATTTTAAATTTTGATTAAATATATAATATTAATGAATTACATTTTATAATAAATATATTTGAGATATAAAATCTTGATACTGTTTTTATTAATATAATTAAACTTTTAAAAAATGAACTTCTCTTTCTTTTTTTTAAGTCTACGGTTGCAGTTGGTCAAGCCTCCGGATGGCCTTCATGACCAGAGTTCGAATCCTTGGTCAGCCGAATTTCTGGTCGACGGTGTGGAAAAAAAAAAACCTCGTCTGTCCCGCGTTACCAAAGCACGGGTAAAATGGATCAACCTTCTCACCGGATAACGGGTCCCTATGTGCAGGCGGTGTTCAGATGTTTTCTCGGATTGGGTTTTTTTTCATTTTTTAGAAAAAAAGTAGCTACAGAGACGCATGCATGGATTCAATGGAAACTTCCAAGGAGCTTGCTTTTTTATTCCAGAAAAGAGGAAACGCCTCATCAGAAACCAAGGAGGCGAGCCGTCCATGTCCATGTGTGCGCAGCACACGACGTGAGGAGGCGATAAGCATCAGAAAATAGCAGCAAAGGGTAGACGACAAGACCCACAAATGGGCACGAGGCGACAAAGCAAGGCTATAGCGAGGGACGGAGCAGTGGGCCCGCCGGCCTTTACAGGGGAGCTGAACTAGCAGCCTCTCTCTCTCTCTGCCTGAGCCTCCTGCCACCTCGTGTGATTGCTGCTGAATGGCTCCTCCCCACCACCACCCTCTCTCTCTCTTTCTCCCACTTGCCCATGTTGCTCCGTTAAATGCTGGGCGCACACGCCCCACGCACCAAGTCTTCCATCCTAAATTTTAGTCGTTGTCTCATCGAATGTTTAGACACATGCATGGAGTATTAAATATAGACTAATTACGAAACTAATTACATAGTTTGCGACTAATTTACGAGACGAATCTTTTGAGCCTAATTAGTCCATGATTTGACAATGTTTTGCTATAGTAAACATGTGCTAATGACGGATTAATTAGGCTTAAAAAAATCGTGTCGTGGAGTACTGACGGATTATGTAATTTGTTTTTTTATTAGTATCCGAATACCCCATACAATATCCTCCCGACATACCTCCTAAATCTTAGTAGCTAGATCCAAACACCCCCTTCTACCAAAGCGAGCGGTGGAGCATAAAAACTTGTTTATGTAAGATGTGATTTGTGAAAAAGTTGTTGTAGCTGTGTTGTTAAAGAACTATAAAAATGGTTTGGTTAAAACAACTATAAAACCTACTTCAATGTCTATCTCCACTGAAACACAGTTATGAAATGTCTCTCTATTAGCACCCATTTGGAAAACATGAAAACTGAAAAGCCAAAAGTATGTATAAGGTGTTGAAAAAAAAAGTGCTATGCGAAAGCACATGCTTCTAGTAAACCAACTTCTGATTCTACGTGTTGGTAGCGGCAGGATCCAGGAATAATTTTAGGGGGGCTGAACAACACATATCTCCAACTGCTGCTTCGATCTTAAGTCTCAGCCCCACCTACACTATAGAACTTTACCTAAAAATTCATGTAGGCTCCACAGGGGTTCCACTGCTGCGGTATAGGTAGGGGGGCTTGAGCCCCCCCTCTCCCCACCGTTGGATCCGCCCCTACGTGTTGGGTTGGTGTTCTTTTTTTTTTTGACAGCAGAAGCATTTTTCAGAAGCTGAACAAACACAACTTAAAACTCTTAGATGGGCTAGAGTTCATCGGCTTTAAAAAGCTCCAGCAAATCTCAATAGAATAGTATAACTCCAACTAATCTAAATAGGATTTCTAGTAAGCAGTTTGTCATACTATCGATTTGAGATTATAACAACTCCATGATCCATTTTCCTTATTTTTCCACCATTTAACAATCTAGCTTTTCACATCATAGTTTTAAACAATCTCTAATCCATCCAAAATAATACCTTAGTTGCATATTACGAATTAATTGTAGGTATTTACTACTAAAAGCTAGTGGAGCTCATTTTTTACAATTAAGGTCGCATACCTTAAGGGCTTGTAGGTATTTACTACTAAAAGCTAGTGGAGCTCTCTTTTTTTTTTTTTTTGCTTATTATCTAAAATCTATCATACTATCACAACCGGATAAAGATAAGAAAACACCTCTAAAATTATTCTGACACACATGCTCACATACCTCAAGGGCTTGTTTGGATGTACATGTATCCACGATCAATCCATGTGTTTGGGATGGTGACGTGAAATTTAAACTAAATTCCACACTAACCCACATTGAAACATATGGATTAAGGTGAATACATGGGCATCAAACAATCCCTAAGAGCATGTACAACACCAGCGAGCTCCTTATTATCCTCTCCTGTTTTCTGAGAAATTTCCTATTGGATATTAGTCAATAAGTACAAAGGAAAACCCTTTCATAAAAAAAAAGTACAAAAGAAAGCCCCGAGTTGCCAAGATACTTGGCGCACCCTTGTTTCTAAGAATCTTCTTCTCTGTCATCCACCAAATTAGTCCGTTAACCTATGTCACGTCTTTCTTCCATTAGCCGAATCCTGCGTGACCACATATATATATATATATATATATATATATATATATATATATATATATATATATATATATATATATATATATACTCCCTCCGCCTAAAAAATAGAGTCAATATAAGAATCGTGCTGGTCAAACTTTCTCAACTTTAACTAGGTTTGTAGAAAATACGTGTAACATTTATATCAAACTTTTCGGATCACCGACGAGTAAATTTGTATTTGCGCGCCTGGCTTGGATGGTGTGCTCGAAGGACACAAGGATTTATACTGGTTTGGACAAAACGTCCCTAGTCCAGTTCGCTGTTGCTCGTGTTACCAGCACTTGGTTTGCAGTAGGGGTTACAAACAGACGAGAGAGGGAGAGGATCCTAAGTCTCTGATGGAATGAGTGAATAGGTGCTGAGAGCTCGCTTGCCGCTCAGCCGTGTGCTCGTGTCTGCTTCTTGTGTCAAGATCCCCCCTTCATGGGACGCCCTGCTTCCCCTTTTATAGGCGAAGTTAAAGCGCGGGTTACAGAGGAGAAAAATAAGAAGAACGAGAGAGAAGAAGGCTTCCAGGGTTGCTGGGTCCTTCTTCTCCTTCATACGGGTCCCGTCGATCCTGTAGATGTCAACAGGGACGGCTCCATGTTGCGGCCATGTTTGTCACTGGTGCCATGCGCAGGCGTCATCTGCCGGTCATGGTGTTCCACTCCTTCCTGGCGAACGTCATGGTGAACTGATGCGCCTGTCAGCGTCCGTACGAGGATTAGACAAGACAGCACCGGCACGCCCGACATTGTTCTTGATGTGAATCCCTAGGTATGGCCCATCATGGTCACGGGTTACATCGAGGCGTGCCAGCATCTTCCCTGGCGTCAGAGTTTTGATCCAGGCCCATACGCTTGGACCTGAAGTGGTTGGCAGCGGTATGGGTCCTCGTCGGACGAGATGGAACCCACGTCCATGGGGTCGGGCGAGACAGAGCCCGCACCTAAGAGTCAGGCAAGACGGAGCCCGCGGCCTCGAGGTCGGGCGAGACGGAGCCCGTTTGTGGGGGTCCGGCATGGGTCAGCTGGTGACCGAGTCCAATTCTCAGTGGCCAATCCATATAGTTCTCAGGTCCGTTCGAACAGTCCCAAGAGCTCATTACCTTTCTTCGAGGAAAAACCATGGACTGGGAACCGACCATGACTCAAACGTGGGCCGGGATGCCTGCAACGCTCGTGCGCCCGGGTACTAGCCGCTAGTGCACCCATCCCTTTCCACCCCTCACTCTAAGGGCGCTCTAGAGCGACTGTGAACCCATCAGAGGGCCAACCTTCAAACTCCTGGGTCTAAATGGGTTGTAGGAGCATTTTCAGCTCCGTATCCCTCCTTACCTGTGACGGTTCTCGCGCCTGTCTACACCAACGTCGAGCTGGATGACATCAAGAAGGAGGTGACCCCTCTAGCACAAGATTTACCTGCCGAGATAGAGGATGAGATCATTCCCCCAAGAAATTAGTTAGGTAGATAAGCCAAACGGTGAACTTGTAATAAGTGGACAAGCTCTTAAATTTCATTATGGTCAAACATATTTTTAGCTCTTCTCCCCTTTTTGTATAAAAAGGTTAATGTGTTCCAACCCTTTCCATCGTTAAGGCTGTAAAGCTCGAGGTGCGGGTGAAAAAAATTCTGATCACGCTGGTGAGCAAAAATGTCAGTGCCGCTGGGGCGTAGGTTTCTTGTAGTCTGACCAGTTTTACTTAGTGTTCGTTTCTGCAACCCTTGCTTCTAGATTTTAACATGAGAAAGGGTCAGGTATAGAGAATGTCTACCGGATAGATTATACTCTTTAATGTGTTCCTGACTCTTTCCATAGTTAAGGCTAAAAAGCTTAGGGTGCGGGCAAAAAACTCTGATCACGCTGGTGAGCAAAAACGCCGCAGCCGCTAGGGCGTAGGTTTCTTGCGGTCCGACTAGTTTTACTCAGTGTTTGTTTCCACAATCCTTGCTTCTAGATCTTAACATGAGAAAGGGTCGGGCATAAAGAATGTCTACCGGATAGATATGCTCTTATAAGCCCTCGAGTGAGGCCTGACCCCTTGTTGTTGCTGGAGTCGGGTGTCACTAAAGATCGAGGAGTCGATAGCGAAATCGATAAGAGAAAACGTGTGTAGATTAAGGGTAAAAGCGACATAGCTGTTCGATGTTCCAGGCGTTGATGAAGACTCACTGTCGATGGTCTTGAGCTTATTGGTGCCTGGTCGGAGCACCTCCATGACGACGTATGGTCCCTCCCATGGCGGAGAGAGCTTATGGCGGTTCTTGTTGCTCTGGACGAGGCGGAGCACTAGGTCCTCGATGTTGAAGGCCCAACCTCACACTCGACGGCTATGGTACCGGTGCAACACTTGCTGGTACTTGGCTGAGCAGAGGAGGGCAACGTCGAGCACTTCATCTAGCTGGTCCATGGCATCCTCTAGGGATGCCTTGGCTTCTAGTTCGTCGTATGCCCTGACCCTTGGTGCTCCATAATCGAGGTCAGTCGGGAGGATAGCCTCGGAACCGTAGACCATGAAGAATGGCGTGTAGCCAGTGGCTCGGCTGCGGGTCATCCTCAGGCTCTAGAGCACCACAGGAAGCTCTACGACCCATCATCTGCCAAACTTGTTCAACCGGTTGAAGATCCTAGGCATGAGGACTTGTAGGACCATTCTGTTCGCGCGCTCGACCTGCATGTTCGTGCGAGGGTGCACCACGATGGCCCAATCGACACGGATGTGGTATTCATCGTAGAATCAGATGAACTTTTCCTGATGAACTGTGTGCCGTTGTCCATGATAATGGAGTTCAGGACTCCAAAGCGATGGACGATGTCGAGGAAGAACAGCATGGCTTGATCAGACTTGATCACGGAGATTGGTTGAGCCTCTATCCACTTTGTAAACTTGTCTACGGTGACAAGCAAGTGTGTATAGCCTCCGGGTGCCCTCTTGAGAGGTTCGACCAGATCGAGCCCCTAGACCACGAACGACCACATGATAGGGATCAGTTTGGAGTGCTTGGGCCTGGTAGGTGGGTCTGCCGAGCATTGTATTGATAACCTTCATAGGTGCACACAATCTATTCAGCAGTTGGCTACTATGGTCAGCCAATAGAAGCATTATCGGAACACATTTCCAACCAGGATCCTAGGTGCGGCATGGTGCCCGCAGACCCCACCGTGGATATCACTCAGCAACTACTTCCCTTGTTTGATGGGGATGCAGCGCTGTAGGATCCCGTAGTGTCTTCGCCTTTAGAGCTTGCCCTCAATAATGACAAAGGACTTGGCACGACATGCGAGCTGCCGAGCCTCCATTTTGTCCGTCGGTAGCACATCACGGAGCAGGTAGTTGAGGTAAGGCATCCTTCAGTCAGCCAGAGGGTCAGGCTCTATCGCTAGATCCTCGTCAAGCTCCATGACTTCAGGGTCAAATGGTGCCACCGGCTGGTTAGCCCCCGAGCCTAGGGCCAGCGGCCCATCACCGGTCTATTCTAGCTCCTCGTAGCGGACCGAGGGCTTGTACTAATCGCTGACGAAGACGCCCGTCGGCACCGGCTCTCGGTCGGACGCTGTTTTCGCCAGCGTGTCGGACGCCTCATTGAGATGCCTCGTGATGTGATTGAGCTTAAGACCGTCGAGCTTGTCCTCTAGCTGGCGGACTTCTTAATAATACGTAGCCATCTTGGCATTATGGCAGCTTGATTCCTTCATGACTTGGTCAATGACCAGCTGAGAGTCGCCCTCGGATGTCAAGTCATCGGATACCCAACTCGATGGCGACGCGCAAGCCATTGATGAGTGCCTCATACTCGACCACATTGTTGGAGGAGGAGAAATGGATGCGAACCATGTACCTCATGCGTACCCCGAGGGGTGAAACAAAGACCAGCCTCACACCGGCGCCTTTCTTCATCAGTGATCCATTGAAGTACATCACCCAATACTCTTGGTCGACGACTATTGGCGGCATTTGGATCTCAGTCCACTCTACAATGAAATGAGCCAGTACTTGGGACTTGATGGCAATCCGAGGGGCATATGAAATGCCTTGACCCATCAACTCGAGTGCCCACTTCACGATTCTTCCTGTGGCATCCCGGTTTTGGACGACCTCACTGAGAGGGAAGGACGTCACGACCGTCACTAGATGCGACTCAAAGTAGTGACGCAACTTCCTCTTGGCGATAGGGATGGTGTACAGGAGTTTCTGGATTTGGGGGTAGCGAGTCTTGGAATCAGACAGGACCTCGCTAATGAAGTACACGAGACGCTGCACTTTGAGGGCATGTCCCTCTTCTTCTCGCTCTACCACAAGGGTGGTGCTGACCACTTGTAGGGTCATCCCCACGATAAGGTCATGGAAAGATTCCATGACGTATTCGGTCATCCCCATGAACTCATCGTTCGTAGGGGATGGGGGCGTGCGCTGCGCCACAAGGTGGTCAACGGTCTCTGCGGCGTTGCACAGATCAAACGGGAGCGCTATCGGGCACTCCGGATGACGTATTTTCGGGGAGAGCGGCTCTCCTCCGGCGAGCTACATCATGACATTGACGAACGAGAAGATGAGGCAGCGTAGGTCCTCCCAGGATGGACGGGGTCCCAGGAAGGTGCCGAGCTGGCGCTCTAGCCTCTGGTAATCAAAACCGAGGAGCTTGTCGCTCCCGGGGGCATGGGCCTCCGGTGCGTGCAGCTATAGCTCCTCAAGCATCTCGGCGATCGCATCAAGGCTAGCGGTGTGGAGAGGCTGGACGGCGGCGAGAACCTATGCCAACTCTCCCTCCGTCATAATGATGAAGTCCAGGTTCCCAAAGCGCACGTGCGTGCCTAGGACCTAGCTAACACCGTGACTAGCCATCTGAGGCCTGATGTGGACGTCGAGACATGCAAAAAGCCCCTACCTGGCTGCACGAACTAGTCGGTGTTTTTGGATTACCGATGAGTAAATTTATATTTGCGCATCTGGCTCGGATGGTGTGCTCGGAGGACATAAGGGTTTATACTAGTTTGGGCGGAACATCCCTACGTCCAGTTCAGCTGCTGCTCGTGTTACCGGCACTTGGTTTGCAGTAGGGTTACAAATAGGCGAGAGAGAGAGAATCCTAAGTCTCTAGTGGAAGGAGTAAACGGGTGCTGAGAGCTCGCTTGCTGCTCAGCCATGTGCTCGTGTTGTGCTTCTTGTGTCCATATCCCCCCCTTTCATATGGTGCTCTGCTTTCCCTTTTATAGGCAAAGGGAAAGCAGCGGGTTACAGAGGAGGAAAAGAAGAAGAACGAGAGAGAAGAAGGCTTCTAGTGTTGCCGGGTCCTTCTTCTTCTTCATGCGGGTCTCGCCGATCCTGTAGATGTCAACAGAGACGGCTCCATGTCATGGCCCTGTTCGTCACTAGCACCAAGCACAGGCAGTCATCTGTCGGTCATGGAGTACCACTCCGTCCCGATAGACGTCGTGGTGAACTGACGCGCCTGTCAGCGTCCGTATGAGGATTAGACAGAACAACACCAGCACGCCCGACACTGTTCTTGATGTGAATCCCCAGGTATGGCTCATCATGGCCACGGGTTACATCGAGACATGCCAGCCTCTTCCCTGGCGTCAGAGTTTTGACCCAGGCCCATACGCTTGGACCTGGAGTGGTTGGCGGCGGTATGGGTCCCTGCCGGACGAGACGGAACCCGCGTCCTTGGGGTCGATCGAGACGGAGCCCGTGGCCTTGGGCAAGACGGAACCCACATCCTTAGGGTCGAGCGAGACAGAGCCCGCACCCAAGGGGTCGGGCGAGAAGGAGCCCGTGGCCTCGAGGTCGGGCGAGATGGAGCTCGCACCCAAGGGTTGGGGTGAGACGAAGCCCGCGACTTTGGGCGAGATAGAACCCGCGTCCTTGGGGTCAGGCGAGACGGAAGCCCGCACCCAAGAGGTTGGGCGAGACAGAGCCCGCGGCCTCGAGATCGGGCAAGATGGAGCCCGCGACCTTGGGTCGGGCGAGACCTTTTAATACGTCTCGCGTCATCCGAGAAAGTCAGCGTGGACGCTAACTTCCTTGCTTTAGGTATCCCTAATATCGATACCCGACAATTTATATCTCTAAATAAGTTTATTATGAAAGTATATTCAATGATCTACCTAATAATACTAGTTATGTACCATAAATATTAATATTTTGTTAAATATATTTGGTCAAAATTAAAAGTTGCTGATTTTTTGGAAGCGATGATGACTTTTTTTTAGGACAGAGAGAGTTTTTTTTTAAATGCTCCTCCTCTTTTTGTTTTTTGGCCGGGTCACGATCAATGAACATAGATACCTAACGTATTTCTCTAAATCTCAGTTTGATTTCGCGTGTGTGTGTGTGTATATATATATATATATATATATATATATATCCAACAAACACAATTATTTTTTTGTCATAATCAATTAATTAAGTTGCAATTTGATCAACTTGTACAGATAAAAGCATGACGTTGTGTGCATATTTCCACATTGACGACACACCATGACTTTGTTCATGCACGTGCACGTCAACAACGATTATACTACTACTACATAACGGTACGACACCTATTTACGTCACTGTGTACTGGCTCTTAATTTTTATGTTAATGACTTTAGAAATAATAAGAAAGCATAGATACTTTGTGGTGAAAAATATCACATTTATTTACTCCTACAAGATGGAGATCATCATGTGGCAAGAACTCTCAAGGCTGTTTTTGTTTAAGTTTTTTCAGTGGGTAAAAATGTCCACATGACAGTTCTTGTCCCAGTCGTGCACCCACTCTCTTTAATCAACAGTCCATTCGTTTGGTCATATTTGACTTATAAGCCATGACTTATCAGCCAACTGAACAATACTTTTCTCTCACATCAAACCAGCCAACAGTACTTTCAGCTATAGCTTATAAGCCAAACAAGCCCAAACGAACAGGACGTAAGTGGGAATTTAATTACTTATTGAGCACAGTATTTTGTTTGGGTACATGGATTTCTTGCGTCGAGAGGTAAAACAAGCACCCGTGTGTGGCCTACGGCTCTTGTAAATACAGTACACTCATTTTTATAAAGATTATTAAATTGATTTATCAATATTATATTTGGTATTTGTTCGCAAATTCACTACAAAACCTTCAGTTTTTTTCCAAGTTACTACTGTACACTTTAGCTTTAAATTAAATAAATTTGGTGGCGAGTCCCCTGCACAAAAAAAGAAGCTTATATATAGTCTGGAGAAAAGTCAGCACTCTTTGCATTCTCTTTGCTACCTTGAACAGTTGTACTAATGTGAAAGCATGCCGCGCCAAGACTTGCTGAAAGATTGAAAGTCCTAGATAGACAGAAATGTGAGCATGACCACAGAAATAAAAACAGACAAAGAATATACTGTGGACGTTTTGAGGAATTTATTTATATGAACTAAATTAAACAGCAGCAATGGATACCATGATTTCAGAAACTAGAATATCAAAGTGTGAATATATATTTTTTAGAAAAAAAATGAAAAATATTCTGCAAGACTTGGTTCCAAATTAAAACCCACCTATGTATATCTATGTATATGTGTTTTTTAATTCTTGCTGCACCCATTGGCTCGCCCATATATGTCTATAGTTTGGCCTCTAGCATCACTTGATGATTCGTCGTCCCATGTACCACGAGATACTATGAGCCTATTTTGGTCTAATCTAGGCAAGATTTGCCTGACACAGGCACTCATCCTAGACGTCCGATTTTGAATGTCTAGGGCTGAAATTGATGCATGTGGAATGAATTGGCCAGGGAGGCTTTGAACCAAACATGCGCAGTCTATGTATGAATAATTGTATCAAAGCTTGTGTGACTAGGAGAATCATGTATATCCACTTTGGCACCTGAACTCGATCGAGGAAGATGAGGTCAATCTCGATGGTAAAAACATGTCAAGCTCTAAGGAAATTGTGTCAAGGTTCTTAAGGACAGGAAATGAGTCTCTAGCTCAATTGGTTAACGTGAGAGGTATAATATTTTTTTCATCATAATGACGGGAGGGACGAAAAGTCTCCACATCATATATTAACCATAGATGTTGAGCTAACCAAGAGTGGAGGGCCTTGGCGTGCAGGCTTAAAGCATGGAGTTCGAATTACATGTTAGAATGGAGGTGAGAGGTTACATATTGTGGCAGAACCGCTCGAAATAACACACCTTCGGAGGCGCTCGTCTTTCACCAGACACTAAGCACCCCGAAAGTAAGCTACATCGGGCGGAATTCCGTCGAGCACACCCCAAGGAAGAACTCGAATAATCTATATTTTTCCTCCAGGATCCAATAATGAGAACGAGTTTACATTATTAATCCATTTCATACAACCAGAGTTCTTAGAAATACATTATTACAGTACCAAGTTCAGAGTGCGGAAATTAAACAGCGGAATTAAAATAAACATCTATCGATAATATACAAGGATCTGTCTGTGCCCACCAGAAGAATCCTTCACACAATAGCTACTCCTCAAGCTGCACCTACAACAGGGGTAAATAAACCCTAAGTACACAATGTACTCACAAGACTTATCCGACTAGTGGGAATAATTTCTCGACTCCAAGGGATATGATAAGCTTTATAGTTTGCTGGGTTTCCTTTTTGCGGAAAGCAATACTAATAGTGAATCCTTATGTATGTTTATTATTAGCAGTCATGATTAGTTCATTATCTAACAATTCTATGTAAGCACATGTTCTACTTCCAAGCAAGAGTTGAGCAATAGTCCCGTTTCACCACCTTTCATCTTTCAGTTCTTACTACGATGCTAGACTATAGACAAGCCATACCGGATTCCTGGCGATTCACGAATCAATGTGCCTAGCTAGGTACTCCGAAACACACGCCCCGCTTGTACCCCAGACACAAGCAGGACCTAACCCACCACTCTCTTGTCAAGGGATCCAGGTCCCCACATTTGATTCCCGAACTCAGAGCGGTGCTTAGACCTCCACCATCTCCGCCTCCAATCAGTAGGTCCAGAAAGAGCCGAAACCCACGATAAGAGAGCAACGAGCCTTCCCTGCTCCCATAAATAAGTATGTGCTCAAGATAATAGATCTGTGACTTGCCTAGAACCCAATGCAACGACCGATCCTTAACTGACACAGATAGGGAAATAGTGTAACCAAGCTATGCCCCGGTGGCCGCAGGATACAATCTCTTACACCCACCAATACCCATACCATATCCCTGTCCGGTCTCCATATTTCCTTTTACCATTTTATCATGAGAGTGATAATAATAATCAACTATTGTGAGTAACGACAGGTTACTCACGCTACCGAAAACCCTAATCATAGCAGCTACTCGACCTATACTAGTAAGACTCATAGGTAGGTATATCTATGCATGTAGTTTTCATAAAATGCCTATAACGTAAATGCACATCATACATATATCCAATGATTGTTAAAAATAAGGGTTATGCATTGTCAGCAAAGTCAACGACTGATGGCTCCGGGGCTCCCTCCTGGACGAGGATCTCCTCCTCGTACTCCTCGATTATCTCCTCATACTCCTACTCGTCTGCAGTCATGAACTCTACCAACTCGTTATCTACATGCATGAAATGATGATGCAACACTTAGTAATACAGCAACAGCAACTCTTAAAATAAGAATACATCTATCAAGCTACTAAGCTAGCTCTAATGACTAAGATGCTAAGTTACCTATTATTCCCATTAAGCAAGTATGAAACATTTGAGTATTATCGTAGCAATCAAAAATGCCCTTTTCGACGTTATTTACGATTTCACATATATACTAAAACAAGGAGTACTTAACTACCCTATTTGTCAACCTATTCTAAGGCTATAAAAATTACAGTGAGCGCATAATAATACAATGAACCTACTATAAAAATTTTATGGTCAAAGCTATTACCAATTTGTCACAAAAATTCCTACAATTATTAATCTAAATAACATTAACACTTTCAAATGATTTAATAGACCTTAGCATCAACACAGATATGTATAAACTAACCATACTACTAGATAGACAACATTTTTAGGAACTTAACAGAATTTATTTCATAATTTTTTGATACTTATATGAATTGATATTAATTTCCAAAGTTCAACTTAGAATGTAAAATATAAAGCTATTCCTATTTTCTAGAAAAAAAAAGAAAATTGAATTCAACCCGTGCGGCCCACAACGAGCGGCGCGGCCCACACGCGAGCAGCGCGCGAGCACGCGCGCCGGCATCTTCGCAAAAACACCCATGAGTTACCGGTGATTCACCCCGAGGTCCACAACGCTATTCCTATAGACTGCTCTCATACAAATAAGCCCCTCCCCATTCACTTCTTTACAACAGGTCGGTCCTCCGGCCACCCCCGCGTGCACCGGCGTGGCGGCGATGGCACTGGACCGCCACGCCGGCCATTCGGGCCCCTCCCCTCCCCCACTAAGGGGTCGATGCTCACCTAGATGCAGACACGAATCGATGGGCGGTGAAGAGATGAGCGGGGACGTGTTCAGGAACTCCCTCCACGGTGGTGGAAAACCTACGGCGGCGGCGGCCGTGTTCTAGTGAGCCTAGGCACAATCGAGGTGATAGAACCAATGGATGGGCATCAACAATTCACCCCGCAGCTACCTATGGTGGTAGCTTGACCGAGGACGGACCAGGTGCGTCCGGCCACACGCACACGGCAAGTCCAGCGACGGACTGTGGTGGCGCTTCCACGTCAGCGGCGCCGGGAAAGCAGTGGCGGTGCAAGTGGGGTGCATAGGGTGAAGTGGAGGTGAAGGCGGAACTCACGGTGAAGGTGGATTGACGAGAGGTGGTGCAACGGGTGGCTGCCCTCAGCCATGGCCGGTTCCGGCCTTAATGGCACGGCAGAGGGGAAAACGGCCGATTGGAGCTCGGCCGGGCTCAAATGAAGGCCAGAGATGACTGGGCAGTAGCAGGACTCCAGTACTAGCACCTGGCGCGAGTAATTGCGCTGACAATGATCAGACACTGTGAATTTGGCTTTGGAGTGGCTCGATCCCGCCTGCCATCCCTAGCGGTCACAACAGCACGCGCGAGAGAGATGTAGAGAAGGGACAACACGATGCGTCGTGTAGCCATTCAACAGAAAAGAACAAGGCGAGGGGACGACAACTCCACGTGCGGCGCAGGGCGAGACTAGCAGCGGCTTGGCATGTTGTGCCGCGCGTGGGAGCTCCATGCCACATCGACTAGGCACGGTTGACCCCAAGCGGGGACAGGAGCGCATGCGAAAGGGCAACGGCCTCGATCCTGCATTGACGCAGCGCCAGTAGAGCAGAGAGAGACAGGCGCCATCGTGGCACCCACGTGCGAGGCGGTGTGCGCGCAGCGGCGACAGCGGCTAGTGGAGCAGAGTCGAGCAATAGAGCGAACGCGGGCAGCCCCAGGGGCACCAGCAGCGGTGCCAGCGGCATCGCGCATCGCGGCATTGAGGAGGAACAGCCGCACGCTCGGGCTGTCGGCCACAGCGGCCAGCCGAGGGCGGCCAGACATGCGCGTGTGCGCGACTGGCGCGCCGCCGACGGCACAGGAGCACGGTGACCGCGCCTACGCGAGGAACCCGACCCAGAACGTGCCATGCACACTTTTTAAAGCGTCCAATTCACTCAATCGGTTGACCCAACATCCAAACCAACGTTGTTATACCTAAGAGGGCATATGAGGCTACTAAAACAAGCCATAATGCAAGCTTTGTCAACCGGTTTTCTGACTTAAGAAATCAACTAAGTCTTGTGTTGGTTTTGTTTCAAATTCGATTTCCAAGCTATTAGAAACGTTAGCTAGTAATATCATTTTTCGACCGCAGGTATTTCATCGTCATCTACAACGTTTGTACTTCAAACTTTATTCAAGTATCGCATATATGTTCTATAGCATTTTTGCTTAATAAAAATTGATTTTAAACCCTAAGTGATATAACATGATTATGGAATTAACTTTCGTTATGCATTTCCGTTGATCGTTTTGAGTAACGGAACTTGATCTACACTCTATATTACATGCATTAACACAAAAACATGATGCTCATGACCTGTTTTAGCAAATGATTTACAGTGTAACACCGCATATGGAGCATGTTACTACTTGTTTTCTTGGACCTTGGCAGCAGACAAGCCGAGGATATAGGGAATTCTCGGCATGCCATGGTCAACCAATTCAAGCTGGGGAGTAACTTCTGGAAGACCACGCGATTTCTATGCTTCCACAAAATGAGAGGTATAATCATGCATCCCAACAATCAAGGTTAGTCTTTTTCTTAAGCTTTTTAGAGATAAGCCAAGTCACCTATAAGACTTCAAGACAACTATATCAGATGGTTAACTGGCATAAGGATGGCATTTGAAAACCCATAAAACCTGAAGGTGTTTGAAATTGACATGTATATGTGGGTATTTAAAAACCTCCTAACTTGTTTGTGGATATATATTTGCAATTGTTCCTACTTTTCATGGAAAACCCATGGTTATATAGTATATATACCTTACTCTCTTTTTGTTTTTTTTCCTCAGGCTGTGTTTAGTTGGGTGAAATTTGGGAATTTGGCTACTGTAGCATTTTTGTTTTTGTTTGGCAATTAGTATTCAATCATGGACTAATTAGGCTTAAAACGTTCGTCTCACGATTTCCAACCAAACTGTGCAATTAGTTTTTTTCGTCTATATTTAATGCTTTATGCACGTATCGCAAGATTCGATGTGATAGTTACCATAGTACTTTTAGAAAAACTTTTTAGAACTAAACACGACCTCACTGTACTTTTTACTCTTTTTTCTTATTCTTATACATGCGTGATAGCACGCAACCTACGCATGTGTATCAAGTACATTGCACGACGAGTCATACACGTCCACATCCGCATTCAAGTTGAGGAAAAAAAAGTAATCCTCCAACAACATGCCGTATAAAACCGATGTTCCCCCTCTTTTTAGCAGGGTGTATGTTAATAATATATATGGAGATTTTAGAGGGTGAAGACAAACAAAATTCAACATCTGGAAATATACTTTGCAAAAGGCGTGAAATTAAATTAGGCAGTAGCTAGCCTCAAGATGTTGTATATTTAATAATTATATAAATATATATCTATAATATACTCCCTCTCTCCCTAAATATTTGTTGTTTTCACTTTCCGAGAAACAACTTTAACTAAATATATTTAAAAAAATATTAATATTTATGGTATATAATTAGTATTATTAGAAAGATCTTTGAATTTAATTTTTTATTAAATTTATTTGATATACAAATAAGGGACGGAGGAAGTACACAGGACACATGGTGCATGGATCCAAAATAGAAGCATACCATTTTCTATATATACATAGAGCGTGGCGAGCATACCACGCCCCCCACTCAGACAGACTCGGCAACCACCTGCATCATCTTGTCCCAGCCCTAGCAAGCTGCAAGCCTAGAACAGTAAAGTCTCATCAATAATTCCATACTGTTTCTAGCTAGCGGCGAACACATATCACAGGCCGCCGCAGAGGCTGCTGCAGGCAGTACACAAGCAAGCACACACGCCAAACAAACAAGCGAAGAAAGCAGCAGCAGGCAGCAAGACTCCAGGCAGCAGCGAGCTGTAGCTCATCATGGGTATCGAGAGCATGAGCCCCACGCCGGCGGCGGCGTCGGCGGAGGACTCCTCCTCCTCGCGCTTCGCCGCCGCGTCCACGGCCACCACGGAGTCCGGCGCCGCGCAGCCGCCGCCGGCTGCTTCTGCAGCACCGGGCGGCGGCGCGGTCGTCGGCCGAGACGACGCCTCGCCGGCGGACGAGCAGGCCGTCACGTCGCAGCCGTCGGCGGCGGCCGTGGCGCAGGGCTCTTCGCGGTTCAAGGGCGTCGTTCCGCAGCCCAACGGGCGGTGGGGCGCGCAGATCTACGAGCGCCACGCCCGGGTGTGGCTCGGCACGTTCGCGGACGAGGAGGCCGCGGCGCGCGCCTACGACGTGGCCGCGCTCCGCTACCGCGGCCGCGAGGCGGCGACCAACTTCCCGGGCGCCGGGGCGTCGGCGCCCGAGCTCGCCTTCCTGGCGGCGCACTCCAAGGCGGAGATCGTCGACATGCTGCGGAAGCACACCTACGCCGACGAGCTGCACCAGGGCCTGCGGCGCGGCCGCGGCATGGGCGCCCGCGCGCAGCCCACGCCGGCCTGGGCGCGCTCGCTGCTGTTCGAGAAGGCCGTGACGCCCAGCGACGTCGGCAAGCTCAACCGCCTCGTGGTGCCCAAGCAGCACGCCGAGAAGCACTTCCCGCTGAAGCGCGCGCCGGAGGCCACGGCGGCGGCCACCAGCGGCAAGGGCGTGCTCCTCAACTTCGAGGACGGCGAGGGCAAGGTGTGGCGGTTCCGGTACTCGTACTGGAACAGCAGCCAGAGCTACGTGCTCACCAAGGGCTGGAGCCGCTTCGTCAGGGAGAAGGGCCTCCGAGCCGGGGACACCATCGTCTTCTCCCACTCCACGTACAGCTCGGAGAAGCAGCTCTTCATCGATTGCAAGAAGACCAAGACGACGACGGCCGCCACCACCGACGGGGCACCGGTGCCGGTGCCGGCACCAGCGGAGAAGAAACCAAGTACTGAAGCCCGTGTAGTGAGGCTGTTCGGCGTCGTCATCGCCGGAGACGGGTGCCAGAAGCGCGCACGGCCGGTGGAGATTGCGTTCGAGCATGGGCCGCAGGAGTTGTTGATGAAGAAGCAATGCGTCGCTCATCACCGCTCGCCTGCCCTAGGTGCCTTCTTGTTATAGCAGCGATCGTATTATACACATAGTAGTATTCTAGTCCTCCTCTCCCTTTTTGTTCTTCTTGTCGCCTGCTTCATCTTGAATTCAATTACCACTAGCTAATGTTTGTTCTTCGACTTTGCAAAGAACTTGTTTAAGTGACTGCAAAACGAGTTATATGTATGTATATGTATGTACACCATTAGGAAGTCTTCAGATGCTAGAAGTAGCAGTCCTGAAGATCATGCAAGTTTGTGCCATCATCGAGTGCAGCAATAAGTTGATTCGATCTGCTAGAGATAATTAAACATGTGTGCTTGCTTCTTGTTCTGGTGTTGTTGGATTCATCACTCTTGGCTACTGAGTCTAGCTTTTGTTAGCTTTGCTGTAGCAGTTCGGCATGCATGAATAAGTCCATAGATGTTGCACACTTGTACTAATATAGGTTGTGTGTTATCTATCATCATCAACCAAAACACAATCGAAGCTTTTCTAGATGATTAAAGCAATCAAAGTTAAAGATGCAAAAAAAAAAAAGATTGAGGATTCAGAGTTTCTACATAGCAATTTTTGAATCTCGTGATGATGGTTTCGACAGTTCCTCTTACTATTGTGATATAGATTGATTTTCTTAGTTCACTCATAGTGACTATTCATAGATCTCTGCAGTTTCGTTCATTCAAAAGGATGACGAGTCCTATTATTAGTATTGATTCATCGATGTCTTGTTCGAAGTAATAGCTAGATCAGAGCTGGGTAAGATCGTACACCCCTTTCCTAAAAAAAGATCTTACACACCCCAGAAGTGTAACTGTATACATCAGCTATTCCTATTTCCTACAAAAGTGTATGTATATATAGTCCTTAACTCAAATGCTGTTTCTTTTTCTTTCTTCGTATATAACTTTCTTGCTTTTCTTGTATCGTATGTCAGCTATATCCTTCCGTTTCCATTGGTTTTAGATAATTCAACCGATTTCTGTGAGCGAAAACATGTACTTTTCGATCATATAGCATTTGTAGACACCCATCAAACCAAAAGCTACAGTAGATTTACTCCATTTGTCTATTTCTTATTAATTTCTCCGTCTCAAAATAAGAGCACATCTCACACTTTGAGGAGACAACCAATCTTAAGTTTGATTAGATTTATAAAAAATATTATTAACATTTGTCTCTAAATAGATTTACTACGAAAATATATAACGTGATTATTAATCTAATAATGTCTACATTTGGTACCATAAACATTAGTATTTTTTTATATTTTTAGTCAAACTTAAAATTAGTTCACTGTTCGAAGCACAAGATGTACACTTATTTTATGACAGAGTAAGTACACAATACCCC
Organism: Miscanthus floridulus; assembly: GCF_019320115.1. Classification (NCBI taxonomy): domain Eukaryota; kingdom Viridiplantae; phylum Streptophyta; class Magnoliopsida; order Poales; family Poaceae; genus Miscanthus; species Miscanthus floridulus. The sequence goes on along the minus strand of NC_089585.1, from coordinate 20,300,440 downwards.
TTTTAGTGGTCAATTTGAGTTAAATCGGATATATAATGTGTGATCACGATATCTCTTTTTTGGCTTCCAAATATTTGTAAAGAAGGATATCTCTGTACAGGAACTTCTGGGGCCACGGTGAAATGCTTATATTGGGTATAAAAGGGGGAAATCAGTGAGGGTGAACTGTATAGGTTTATATCATACATGAGATACATATATAGAGATAGACCTATTTCTCTCTAAAAGTGATACATGAAAGAACGAGATGTTCTCTCTCTTCCTTTTATTTCTATTCCCTCCGTCCCTAAAAAGTTGTTATGGGAATCGTGCTGGTCAAACTTTTTCAATTTTAACTAAGTTTATAAAAAATATGTGTAACATTTATATCTCTAAATAAGTTTATTATAAAAATATATTCAACTATCTACATAATATTACTAATTATGCATTATAAATATTAATATTTTGATAAATATATTTGGTCAAAGTTAAAAATTGTTGATTTTTTTTAAACAAGAATGACTCTTTTTCTGGGACCGAGGAAGTAAATATTAGGGAGAAATCTTTCGCCTGTGCAAAAGATGTAGGAGTAGAGATGACTTTAATTAGCTTGGCAGCATTATATAGACTTCTTGGCATCATACTGAAGGCAAACTATTTGAAGCCGCGCCTACATGTTCCCCAATCCTGGTTAAGTGACCAGTAACCGTCTACATGTTCCCCAATCCTGGTTAAGTGCACTCTTAGCTTTACTTTAGAAGTTATTAAATGCTCTCCCAGCAGTTAATTTCACAACACACGGCGAGAACAGTAATCCGCGAGTTCACTTTTACAAGATGTATATTCGAATTTAAGAGCACATCCTAATGGTTATGATTTTGTAACTGATGATAGAATAATAATGAAAGAATATATGATCAAAATATGATTCATTCCAAAATTCGCCCTATATTTATATTACTAGAGTTAATTTGCAGATGTTTTTATTAGATTGAACAGTGTAGTAGATTTTGGATTAGCTGCAGGAGATTGATATGTGTCCTATTAATTAATGCCTAACTTATCAGCTCAACGTCTAGGTGTGTCCTAAATTTAAGCAGACAAATGAGTTGAAATCAGGGCAAAACGACAAGAACCACTCACATCTAAAAATGGACATCTCATTATTATCATTTATAGAAGAGGTGTGCTTGATGCACTATTTATGTAGGAGAGCTAGCACACCTTGTAATTTCGGAATCCCAAGATTCTTTTTAAAAGGAAATGCAGACACAAACGCTCCGTTCGTTTGGGCTAGTTTAGCTTATAAGCCATGGCTAAAAGTACTGTTGGCTGGTTTAGTGTGAGAGAAAAATATTGTTCGTTGGCTGATAAGCCATGGCTTATAAGCCAAATACGACCAAGCGAACAGGCTGAAAGTGAGTAACTTATTGTCAGGGTATCGATAGTAGAGATACCCAAAGCAAGGAAGTTAGCGTCCACGCTGACTTTTCCGGACAGAGCAAGACGTATTAAAATGTCTCGCCCGACCCCAAGGCCGCGGGCTCCGTCTCGCCCGACTCTAAGGCCGCGGGCTCCGTCTCGCCTGATCCATTGGGTACGGGCTCCATCTCGTTTGGCACCAAGGTCGCGGTTTCAATCTCGCCCAAGGCCGCGGACTCCGTCTCGCCCAACACCTTGGGTGTGGGCTCCGTCTCGCCTGACCCTAAGACCGCGGTTTTCGTCTCGCCCAAGGCCGCGGGCTCCGTCTCACCCGACCCGAAGGACACGGTTTTCGTCTCGTTCGACGGGGACCCATACCGCCGCCAACCACTCTAGGTCCAAGCGTATGGGCCTGGGTTAAAACTCTGACACCAGAGAAAAGACTGGCATGCCTCAATGTAACACGTGGCCATGGCGGACCATACCTAGGTATTCGGATCAAGAACAGTGTTGGGCGTGCCGGTGCTGTTTTGCCTTACCCTCCTACGAACGCTAACAGGTACGTCAGTTCACCCCGACGTCCACCGGGACGGAGTGGAACGCCATGATCGACATATGATGTCTGTGCATGGCGCCAATGACGAATAGGGCCGCGACGTGAAGCCATCCCTATTGACATATACAGGATCAACGGGACCCGCATAAAGGAGAAGAAGGACCCAGGCGACCCTGAAAGCCTTCTTCGCTCTCTCCCTCTCTCTCTCTCTTTCTTCTCTTCCTCCGTTGTAACCCGTGCTTTCCCTTCGCCTATAAAAAGAGAAGCAGGGCACCCCATGAAAGGGGGATCAAGATCCACACGAAATCGGAACACAAGAGCACGACACAGGCACACGGCTGAGCGACAATCGAGCTCTCAGCACCCGTTCACTCCTTCCACCAGAGACTTGGGATCCCTTCCCTCTCTAGCCTGTTTGTAACCCCTACTGCAAACCATATGCTGGTAACACGAGCAGCAGTGAACTGGACGTAGGGACGTTCCACCTAAACCAGTATAAACCCTTGTGTCCTCCGAGCACACCATCCGAGCCAGATGCACAAATACAAATTTACTCGTCGGTGGTCCAAAAATAGCGACAGTTGGCATGCCAGGTAGGGGCTTTTTGCGCATCTCGACGTCCACATCAGGCCTCCATGGCTAGTCACGGCGTTAGCTGGGTCCCAGGCGTGCACGTGCGCTTTAAAAACCTAGACTTCATTGTCACGACGGAGAAAGGGTTGGTGTAGGCTCCCATCGCCGTCCAACCTCTCCACTCCACCGGCCTCGATGTAATCGTCGAGGTGCTTGAGGAGCTACAACTGCACGCACCGAAGGCCCATGCCCCTGGGAGCGACCAGCTCCTCGACTTAGATTACGGGAGGCTAGAGCGCTAGCTCGACGCCTTCCCAGGACCCCGACCGTCCCGGGAGGACCTGCGCCGCCTCACCTTCTCGTTCGCCAATGTCATGACGTAGCTTGCCGTAGAAGAGCCACTCTCCCCGGAATGCCTCATCTTGAGCGCTCCGATAGCCCTCCCGTTCGGTCTGCGCAACACCGCAGAAACCATTGGCCACCTTATAGCACAGCGCACGCCCCCATCCCCTACGGACGATGAGTTTATGGGGATGACCGAATACATTGTGGAATCTTTCCACGACCTTCTAGCGAAAGAATCAGAGTCGTCGTTCGACTCTAACACCAGCAGGGGGAACCATCACCCCTCATGAGAATGTTTTATGGCAGGTACCCCTAAGGGATATGTCAAAAGCATCCATAAGGTGGGGCTACCCCAATAGACGACCTCGACAACAAGGTTGAGGGGGATGCGGGGTCCCCACCTCGCCTGTGGGTAGAGCAGCTGAGGGCGCGGCACCAAGGGCTCGAAGAAGCATGACTCCAGCTCGAGCATGAACGCGTGAAGCTTGAGCGAGAGATCGAGCGCCACAGAGACGGTAGGCGTGCGCGCGCCGTGGCCCGCGGCGTGAACTGGAGGATCATCGAGGACGACGAAGCCCTCCCACACTTCACCTGGGCAAGCCAAAACATCGCTGCCACAACGGCCATGCTCCAGGGGCTTCTAGAGCCTACGACGCCCGAGGATCGTAGAGCCCATCGTGAGATTAGCATGCTTCTCGAGCGTGCGGTGGCATAGTAGGCCGAGAGCTTGCTCTCCCAATGATGTGAGCTCGATGCCAGCCAGCGCACGCCATCAGAGCGACCCAACAAGGACATGTCAGTCCACTAGGCACAGCAAGGCAGTAGGTCACGTGCTGTGGCCCCGGTGCATGAGCGTCTCGGCCTCCACCATGATACATGTGACACCCTAGATGCCAGCAGGCGTGCCCATGGTAATGAGAGGGAGGAGGCTTGCCACGGCTACCACCATCGTCGTGGTGGACGCTACGATAGTGGTGAGGACTGAAGCCCGAGCCCTGACTTGCTAGGACCTTAGGCCTTTGGCCGACACATCCTTAATGTCGTCTTCCCACCACGGTACCGACTACCGACCAACATCCCGAAATACTCTAGGGAAATGAACCCTTGGACTGTGGCTCGAGGATTATCGGCTTGCTTGCCAAGCCGGTGGAGCAGATAGTGATGATTTCATTATCCGCAGACTTCCATTGTTCCTGGCTGATTCAGCGCAAACGTAGTTGGAACACCTTCCGCCCAACCGAATCCAAACTTGAGTGGACCTAAAAGAGATCTTTGTGGGAAACTTATAGGGCACATACGCGTGTCCTGGGAACCCATGGGATCCCAAAAACTATCGATAGAAGTCCAGGGAAACTCTTCATGGGTACATCCGGCGCTTCTCCTGGCAGTGCAACGAGCTGCCCAATGTCGTTAATGCCAATGTAATAGGAGCTTTCCTGTCTAGGACCACCTGTGAGTCAATAGTTCACAAGCTAGGGCATAAGGGCCTGTGAACCACCAAGAGCTCCTCAACATCACCACCAGCCACGCCTCAGGCGAGGAGGCGGTCGGGGCAATTTTTTACCGCCCTAAGGGCAAGGCAAAGTAGGATGAGGACACCGGCGAAGGCGCCTCCAACCGCCCAATAAGAAGAAGAACAAGCAGTGGCGCGAGGGCACGCTCATGGCCACTGCCGACTGTAAGGGGGATCGGAAGCCCACCGAGGGTACCCTAGACCACTTCGAGAAGCTCCTCGAAGGGCCATGCCTGAACCATACTTTTCCCGTCAAGCACCTTATACAAGGATTGTGTCCTCATGAAGCGGTTCTTGTCTGGAGGTTCCAACAAGGGGGAGCATAGGAAGGAGCCCAAGCTAGGCCGCTAGATGACGCCGAGGGGAAGGACGGTGGATTTCCGATGCTGGATGGCTGCCTCATGACCTTCAAAGGGTCAGGTGGCCTATGACTCTAGGCGCCGCCAGAAGCTTGCGTGCCGCGTGGTCTATATGGCCGAGCCAGGCCGTGCCTTCCTTCCTCCGATGGTCGGAGTCCGCCATAGCCTTTGATCGGACCGACCACCCAAAAAGCGTCCCACAGCCAGGAAGATACCCGCTCATGGTCGACCCAATCATCGGCACAAAGTGGCTCACCAAGGTGCTGATGGATGGAGGAGCGGCCTCAACATCATGTACGCTGAAACACTCAATGCCATGGGCATTGACTGATTATGCATCTAATCGATAGGGGCGCCTTTCTACGGCATCGTACCTGGAAAGCAGGCCATGCCACTTGGGCAGATCGATATGCCCATCACCTTTAGGAATTTGACCAATTATAGGACGGAGACCCTTACCTTTGAGGTGGTCGAGTTCCACGGAACCTACCTTGCCATCTTAGGACATCCATGCTATGTGAAGTTCAAGGCTGTCCCTAACTACACCTATCTAAAGTTGAAGATGTTGGGTCCATACGGGGTCACCATCATCGGCACCTCCTTCCAGCGTGCCAACGAGTGCGAGGTCGAGTGCTGCGAACACGCCACGGCAATTGTCGCCTCCAAAGAGCTTGCAGCCATCAGGGAGGAGGTCATTGAAGAAGCACCCAACCCCAAGTGGTTGGCTGGGTCTTTCGAGCCTATAGAGGGCGCCAAGGAGGTCCTCATAGACCCCAGTGGTTCCAAGGGCAAATTGGTGCGCATTGGCACCACGCTTTCCTCCGAATAGGAAAGCACGCTCACCGACTTTCTCTACGCCAACAAAGACATCTTTGCATGGAGACCCTCGGACATGAGAGGTATTCTAAGAGAAGTCCTCAAGCATGCCTTGAAAATCAGGCCAGGCTCCAAGCCGGTGAAGCAGCGCCTGCGTCGCTTCGACGAGGAGAAACATAGAGCCATCGCTGAGGAGATTATGAAGCTTTTGGCGGCCAGGTTCATCAAGGAAGTATACCACCCCGAGTGGTTATCCAATCCCGTTCTTGTACAAAAAAAGAGTAGGAAATGGAGAATGTGTGTTGACTACACGGGTCTCAACAAAGCATGTCCAAAGGATTCGTTTCCTTTGCCACGCATAGACCAAGTAGTCGACTCGACCTCAGGGTGTGAAACCCTTTGCTTCCTTGATGTGTACTTTGGGTACCATCAAATCATGATGAAAGAGTCTGACCAAGCTCACGATATCTTTCATCACCCCATTCGGATCATTCTGCTACGTCATAATGCCATTTGGCCTGAAGAATGCGGGGGCTATGTACCAACGCTGCATGCTCAAGTGTTTTGGGGATCTCATCCGGCGGACCATTGAGGCCTACGTGGATGACATTGTGGTCAAGTCCAAATGGGCTAACCTAGTCATAGCCGACCTAGAGCAGACCTTCATGAAACTTCGAGCAAACGACATTAAGCTCAACCTCGAGAAGTGCATTTTCGGGGTCCCAAGGGGTATGCTGCTGGGTTTTATCAGTCTCTGACCGTGGCATCAAAGCCAACCTAGAGAAGACCTTGGCCATCACGAGGATGGGCCTGATTCAGAACATAAATAGGGTACAGTGAGTTATAGGGTGCCACGCCGTGCTCAGCTGCTTTATCTCGCGCCTCGGCGAATGAGGTCTCCCCCTCTATCGGCTTCTGAAGAAGGCTGACCATTTTAAATGGACGTCCAAGGCCTAAGAGGCACTTGACAAGGTCAAGCAGCTCCTGACGAAGGCCCCGATCTTGGCCCCTCTAACTAATGGGGAACTACTTCTGCTCTACATTGTGCCCACCACACAAGTGGTCAGCGCCGCCCTGGTGGTAGAGCGAGAAGAAGAGGGACACACCCTCAAAGTGCAGCGTCCCATGTACTTCATTAGCGAGGTCTTGTCTGATTCTAAGACTCACTACCCCCAAATCTAGAAACTCCTATATGCCATCCTTATCGCCAAGAGAAAGTTGTGTCACTACTTTGAGTCGCACCAGTGACGATCATGACGTCCTTCTGTCTCGGTGAGGTCATCCAAAACTGGGATGCCACAAGAATCACGTAGTGGGCACTCGAGCTGATGGGTCAAGGCATTTCATATGCCCCTCGGACGGCCATCAAGTCCCAAGTGTTAGCTGATTTTGTTACAGAGTAAACCAAGGTCCAAATGCCGCCAGCAGTCGTCGACCAAGAGTACTAGATGATGTACTTTGATGGATCGCTGATGAAGAAAGGCATCGGTGCGGGGCAGGTCTTCATTTTGCCCCTTGAGGTATCCATGAGGTACATGGTTCACATCCATTTCTCCTCCTCCAACAATGTGGCCGAGTATGAGGCACTCATCAATAGCCTATGTATCACCATCGAGTTGGGATCTGATGGCTTGATGTCTAGGGCGACTCCTAGCTGGTAATCGACCAAGTTATGAAGAAATCAAGCTGCCACAATGCTAAGATGGCTGTGTATTGCTGAGAAGTCTGCTAGCTGGAGGACAAGTTCGATGATCTCGAGCTCAATCACATCCCGAGGCGGCCGACGTGCTGGCAAAAACAGTGTCCGGCCAAGAGCCGGTGCCGATAGACGTCTTCGCCAGTGATCAATACAAGCCCTTGGTCCACTATGAGGAGCAAGAATAGACCGATGATGCACCGCCTACCCTAGGCTCAGGGGCTCACTAGCCAGTGGCTCCATTTGACCCTGAAGTCATGGAGCTTGACGAGGATCCAGCGATAGAGCTCGACCCTCTGGCCGACTAGAGGACACCTTACCTCGACTACCTCCTCCATGAGGCACTGCCGATGGACAAAATGGAGGCTCAGCGGCTCGCGTATCGTGCCAAGTCCTTTGTCCTTATTGAGGGTGAGCTCTACAGGTGAAGCAAGACTGGGATCCTATAGTGCTACATCCCCATCGAACAAGGAAAGCAGTTGTTGAGTGATATCCACGGTGGAATCTACGAGCACCATGCCACGCCTAGGACCCTAGTCAGAAACGCATTCTAACAAGGCTTCTACTGGCCAACCGTAGTAGCCGATGCTGAATAGATTGTGCGCACCTATGAAGGGTGTCAATACTACACTCGATAGACCCACCTGTCTGCCCAACCACTCTAAATGATCCCCATCACGTGGTCATTTGTGGCCTGGGGGCTCAATCTGGTCGGACCTCTCAAGAGGGCGCCCGGAGGCTATACGCACTTGCTTGTCGCCGTAGACAAGTTTGCAAAGTGGATAGAAGCTCGACCGATCTCCGTAATCAAGTCCGAGCAAGCCATGCTATTCTTCCTTGACATCGTCCATCGCTTTGGAGTCTCGAACTCCATTATCATGGACAACGACACATAGTTCACCGGGAAGGGGTTCCTTCGATTCTACGATGAATACCACATCCATGTCGATTGGGCCACCATGGCACACCCCCGCACGAACGGGCAGGTCGAGCACGTGAATGGCATGGTCCTACAAGGCCTCAAGCCTAGGATCTTCAACTGGTTGAACAAGTTTGGTAGACGATGGGTCGTGGAGCTTCCCACGGTGCTCTAGAGCCTGAGGATGACCCCAGTCGGGCCACTAGTTACATGCCATTCTTCATGGTATATGGTTCCGAGGCTATCCTCCTAACCAACCTCGATTATGGAGCACAGAGGGGCAGGGCGTATGATGAATAGGGAGCCAAGGCGTCCCATGAGGATGTCATAGACTAGCTAGATGAAGCGCATGGCGTTGCCCTCCTCTGCTCGACCAAGTACCAGCAAGTGTTGCGCCAGGTACCACAGTCGTCGAGTATGGGGTCAGGCCTTCAACATCGGGGACCTAGTGCTCCACCTCGTCTAGAGCAATAAGAACCGCCACAAGCTCTCTTCCGTCGTGGGAGGGACCATATGTCATCGCGGTGGTGCTCTGACCAGGCACCTATAAGCTCAAGACCATCGACTGCGAAGTCTTCATCAACATCTAGAACATCGAACGGCTACGTTGTTTTTACCCTTAATCTACACATGTTTTCTCTTATCGGTTTCGCTAACGACTCCTCGATCTTTAGTGACACCCGACCCTAGCAACGGCAAGGGGCTCAGGACCATCGACGATGAAGTCTTTGTCAATGCCTAGAACATCGAACAGCTACATCGCTATTACCCTTAATTTACGCACGCTTTCTCTTATCAGTTTTGCTATCAACTCCTTGATCTTTAGTGACACCCGACCCCAGCAACGGCAGGGGGTCGGGCCTCACTTGAGGGCTGATAAGAGCATATCTATCCAGTAGACATTCTCTATGCCTGACCCTTTCTCACGTTAAGACCTAGAAGCGAGGGTTACGGAAACAAACGCTGAGTAAAATTGGTTGGACCGCAAGAAACCTACGCCCCAGCGGCTACGGCGTTTTTGCTCACCAGCGTGATCAAAGTTTTTTGCCCACACCACGATCTTTTTAACCTTAACTACGGAAAGAGTCGGAACGCATTACCCTTTTTATACAAAAAGGGGAGAAGAGCTAAAAATATGTTTGATCATAATAAAATTTAAGAGCTTGTGCACTTATTACAAGTTCACCGCCTGGCTTATCTACCTAACTAATTTCTCGGGGGGATGATCTCATCCTCTATCTCTGTAGGTAAGTCCTGTGCTAGAGGGGCCACCTCTTTCTCGATGTCGTCTAGCTCGGTGCGAGAACCATCACAGGTAAGGTGGGATACGAAGCTGAAAACGCTCCTACGACCTATTTAGGCCCAAGATTTCAAAGGCTGGCCCTCCGATGGGTTCACAGCCGCTCTAGGGCGCCCTTAGAGTGAGGGGTGGAAGGGATGGGCCCACTAGTGGCCAGTACCCGGGCGCACGAGCACCGCGGGCATCCCGGCCCACGTTCAAGTTTTGGTCGGTTCCTAGTCCATGGTTTTTCCTCGAAGAAAGGCAACGAGCCCTTGGGACCAGTCGAATGGACCCGAGAACTATATAGATTGGCCACTGAGAATCTAGAGTCGATTACCAGCTAACCCATGCTGGACCCCCATGAATGGGAAGCCAAGGCCCCACTCGGACTAGCCCATTAACAGCTCACCGAGCACCATGTTTCATCCATCGAGGAAAAACATGGCACGGCTCAGCCCCTCCATTTTATCAAAAAATGCTTGAGGGATGACGATCATAAAGATAAGCTGACCCCTCGACCGGCCCCCTACAATGTGCGGGGGCTCGAGTGAAGTTGGACACGCAAGGAGACCGAATGCATGGTCATAGGACGATGGCTCAGATCCTAGGGAGGGGTACGTACAAAACCTAAGGATAACATTTCTGAAACAAAAAAAACACTTCCTCTTACCAGTTTCGCTATTGTCTCCTCGATCTTTAGTGAAACCTAACCCCGGCAATGGCAAGGGGTCGAGCCTCACTTAGGGGCTTATAAGGGTATATATATATTCTTTCTGAAATAGTTGGCGTGCCTAACCCTCTCCCACGTTAAAACCTAGAGGGAAGGTTTGCGAAAACAAACAGCTGAGTAAAACTGGTCGGACTGCAAGAAACCTACGCCTCAGCAGCTATGGCACTCTTGCTTTCCAGCATGATTAGAGTTTCTCGCCCGCACCTTGAGCTCTACAATCTTAACAATAGGAAGGGTCGGAACGATTTAACCCTTTTTACACATAAAAAGGGAGAAAGAACAAATTTGTTCAACCAAAATGAAAAAACAAGCTTGTTTAGATGAAATAGAAGGGTTGGAACTTGTCCGCTTTTTACAAATATGCCACCTAACCTATCTAACTAAACTAACCCCTCAGGGGGATGATTTCATCTTCTATCTTGATAGAAAGGTCATGTGCTAGGGGTGCCACCTCCTTCTCGATGTTGTCTAGCTCAGCGTCGGTATAGATAGGCGCGAAGTCTTGGCTCATCGTCACTAGATCGATGTTCTCGTAATGAGAACAGGCAATCATGAATGATCGGTGAATGCCAAAGCAAAGCGTGTCCCTTGCCATATCACGTGCCTAGTCTGTGATCCGGGTGGCGCAAACCACAAGTGAGCTTGTCTCCTGCTCCGAGGCTAGCTCGAGCTCGTCGTAGACCAGCTGGATGGCGACGCGTAGGTTGTCATGTTCATCGCTCTCCTTCTATAGGGTGTCCTTTACCTCGTTGTGCTCCTTCTCTAGGCCACAGCTCTTCACCACCTCCGCCCCAAGCTTGTCGTCGAGACCTTCCCAAGTCTTGTACTGACCATGTCAAAAGGCTTACCATAGATTCTATTAAGAAAGACAACAAGGGAAACCGGAGACTTAACGTCCACGTCTGCCCGAAGCTTACGCACCTCACCGCGTTGTTGGGTCACCTTGGCCTCCAGGCGTTGGATCTCTTCTTAGCGCTGACCGACCTTCACGGTGAGCCCGATGGACATGCCCTTGGCTGCAACGTTCAGGACGCTCTCCCTCTGAATCTCATCCTCGAGGTGGTCGATCCGCTGCTGAGTGACGGCACGCTCTTGGCGAGCCTGGTCAATCCCCGTGCGAAGCTCCTCTATGGCCCGTAGCAAATTGTCTCGCTCCTTCCATAGCCGCTCGGCCTCTATGGCATCCATGCACACCCTCTCGATCAGGGCCATGAGCTTCCCCTAGCCCTGACTTAGAGGTCAGCCACCTCTTAGGTGGTAGGGGCAAGCTCAGCCACCACCTAATGGGCGGTAGCGAGCTGTGCGGCTAGCCCCTCACCCCATCCATGTCTCCTTAGTAAGGAACTAGGACTTCTCAAGGCTATGGGACATAAGGATCTACAAAGAAGACAAGACTTAGAGGCACGGAAAGAGAACATGGGGATCGAAAGCATGGTCATATCATACCTGGCCAACCGGGGCGACAATGTCGCGCATCGAGCTCAGCATACTAGTTAGGGCACGAACCGCATCCCCAACCACCATGTGGACGCTCCCCCATTCCCTCTCCTCTGCCACTTCATCGAGAGTAGCCACCCGGACCAGAGACCGGGACATCCCTGCACTGACCTCAAGCGGCGCCGACCTCTCTTGCGATGGAAGCTCCTCTAGAGTGGCTCCTCTAGCGATAGAGGGGGTAGGTGACGCAGACATGGAGGCTTGCCCTATCACCACATCCATGAAGGATGCCACGGGTGTGCCCCTTTCCATCCGCCTCACCACAAACACGGCCACCTACACGGATGATGGCTCCGGCCATGCCACCTCCGCCCACAATGTTGAGGACACGACTAACCACGCCACACCAGCCATGGGTGTCCCACACATGCCCTCCTCTGCCAGCTCAAACATGGACATAGCCATCAGCCATGCCTTCCCGGTCAACGCCAGTGGCCGCCCCAATGCCACTCGCGCTCACCATCGGTGCGGCCCCAGCCAGCTCTTGGCGTGTTTGCCGAAGGAGGATCTTTTTTGGAGCGAGCCGTAGGAGAGTCCCATGTCCTCTGATGCTACAAGGGACATGGCGATCAGTTCATGGCAAAAGTCTATTAAGACAAAAGGACGAAAAAACTCTTGACTCACCTTGACGCCATCAGCGGCGCCACTCTCCTCACGTGATACCCCCCCATGACGCTAGCCCCATGGAGGCCGTGGGTCTTTAGGAATGCGATGGCCTCGAGGAGGTCACGCATCCTCTTCTTCTCCTTGATGGGTGGCCCCCACGGCCATGACTGGTGGTACCTCTTCGATTAGACTCCCGGAGAAGACCGGTAAGGGAGCTATTGGGTCATTCCTCAGGTAGAACCAATGCGAGTGCCACCCCTTGTTAGATCTAGAGAGTTAATAGGGCATGTACTCGGCCACCTGCTGCCCTCAGAGGTAGATGCCCATGCATCCCATTGGCACCAGGGTCTCCCAGGCCTCTCTCCTTCTTCTTGATCAAGGAGATGGAGAAGAAATATCTCCACAGCTTGAAGTAGGGCTCGATCCCCAGGTACCCCTCGCACATCGGGATGAAGCCCGTAATGTGCTAGATCCCATTGGGGTTCAAGTGCTGCAACTCGATCTAATAGTGGTGCAGCAGACCCTAGAAGAACGGGTGGGGAGGAACCACGAGTCCATGCTCATGGAAGAGCGCGAAGGAGATGACGTAGCCATTGGGCAGCGCCGGCGCATCCTCATGGCCGGGCACAAGCCACTCCGTCACATCGGTCCTCTTGTAGAGAAGACCACGCTTGACAAGGCCCTCCATGTGTGCATCGGTAACATTAGAGCGGTATCATGAATCCATGGAGGATGAAGGTGCTACGGAGAAGCAAAGGCGGTGGCGGAGGAGCGGAAGCTACAGATCTAGGGCTCCGGCGATGGATTAGAAAGCACGGCAGATCCGAACGGCGACGATAGAGAAATAGAGAAGGTAAGGCTGTTGTTTCAGTGTGCAGAAACATGAAGGGGGAGGTCGCTATTTATAGGACAGGAGCGGGGCGTGAAGGTGAACTGTCCACCTAAATGATGGTTCACCCATTCAATGGGCTAAGAACCATCACAGGTAAGGTGGGATACGGAGCTGAAAACACTCCTACGGCCCATTTAGGCCTAGGAGTTCAAAGGCTAGCCCTCCAACAGGTTTACAGCCGCTTCAGGTGCCTTTAGAGTGAGGGGTGGAAAGGGATGGGCCCACTAGTGGCCAGTACCCGGGCGCACGAGCGCCGCGGGCATTTCGGTCCACGTTCGAGTCTTTGTCGGTTCCTAGTCTATGGTTTTTCCTCGAAGAAAGGCAACGAGCCCTTGGGACTGGCCGAACGGACCCAAGAACTATATGGACTGGCCACCAAGAGTCTAGAGTCGGTCATCAGCTAACCCATGCTGGACCCCCATGAATGGGAAGCCGGGGCCCCACTCAAACTAGCCCATTAACAGCTCACCGAGCACCATATTTCGCCCATCGAGGAAAAATGTGGCACGGCTCAACTCCTCTATTTTATCAAAAAAACGTTTGAGGGACGACGATCACAAAGACGAGCCGACCCTCGACCGGACCCCTACTACGCGCAGGGGCTTGAGGAAAGTTGGACTCCTAAGGAGACCGAATACGCGGTCGTAGTACGACGGCGGACCGATCGGATCCTTGGGGACCAGAATCAAGAAAACTCTTTCCAATCTCTCGAATCCTACGGTTACATGCCCCCAAGAAGACCGACCGCGACAAAAGGGAACCGACGTCCGACCAGGACACGCTGCGGGCTACAAAAAGAAGTCCAAGGTCCTCAGAGTCCTCCCGTCTGGAAAAGCCTCCAAAGGAGTATTCTACTCCTCCGCAGGATCGGGGGCTACTGTCGGGTATCAATAGTAGGGATACCCAAAGCAAGGAAGTTAGCACCCACGCTAACTTCTCCTGGATGGAGCAAGATGTATTAAAAGGTCTCGCTCGACCCCAAGGCCGCAGGCTCCGTCTCACCTGACCCCTTGGTTGCGGGCTCCGTCTCGCCCGACCTCAAGGCCGTAGGCTCTGTCTTACTCGACACCTTGGGTACGGGCTCCGTCTTGCCCAACCCTAAGGCCGTCGTTTCTGTCTCTCTCAAGGCCACAGGCTCTGTCTCGCCTGACCCCTTAGGTGCGGGCTATGTCTCGTTCGGCCCCAAGGATGCGGTTTCTGTCTCGTCCGACGGGGACCCATATTGCAGCCAACCACTCCAGGTCCAAGCGTATGGACCTAGGTCAAAACTCTAACACTAGGGAAGAGACTGGCATGCCTCGATATAACCCATAGCCATGACGGGCCATACCTAGGTATTTAGATCAAGAATAGTGTCGGGCGTACCGGTGCTGTTCTGCCTAACCCTCGTACGGACGCTGACAGGTGCGTCAGTTCACCACGACGTCTGCCGGGACAGAGTGGAACGCCATGACCGACAGATGATGCCTGTGCATGGCGCTAGTGATGAATAGGGCCACGACGTGGAGCCATCCCTGTTGATATCTATAGGATCGGCGGGACCTGTATGAAGGAGAAGGACCCGGCGACCCTAGAAGCCTTCTTCTCTCTCTCTCTCTCTCTCTCTCTCTCTTTCTTCTCCTCTTCCTCCACTGTAACCCGCGCTTTCCCTTCGCCTATAAAAGGGAAAGCAGGGCGCCCCATGAAAGGGGAGATCGAGATCCACACGAAATCGGAACAAAAGAGCACGACACGAGCACACGGCTGAGCGGCAATCAAGATCTCAGCACCCGTTCACTCCTTCCACCAGAGACTTGGGATCACTTCCCTCTCTCGCCTGTTTGTAACCCCTACTGCAAGCCAAGTGCCGATAACACGAGCAGCAGCGAACTGGACGTAGGGACGTTCCGCTCGAACCAGTATAAACCCTTGTGTCCTCCGAGCACACCATCCGAGCCAGACGCGCAAATACAAATTTACTCATCGGTGGTCCGAAAACACCGACACTTATAATTGATTATAATTGTTGAATCGGAAGCTAATATTTAGAAATAAAAGCTAAGCATGGTTTTCAAAATTTCAATTCTAGGATTCACAATATTTTGTCACTAGCTAATCAAGGACCGTTAATGAGAGAACTGTTCCTTCATTAAGTACGTCATAATCCTTGATGGCTTGTATCCACATTGGTAGTGCCTTTGGTTAGGGGAATTTGATCGGTAGAGAATAAATAATACTTTGGAATGCGAGAATGACAAGTAATTTGTGGAGAAATTTTGAATCCTATGTTGACAATTATCTTGGAATGGAGGGAGTAGTTTTTTTACACTTGTGTAATCTGGATGGGCTGTTTTTATGGTTCTACTCAGGCCTCGTTTAGATTGGGGTTAGGAATTAGCATTTGGCACTGTAGCACTTTCGTTTGTATTTGACAATTATTATCCAATCATGGCCTAACTAGGCTCAAAAGATTCGTCTCGTAATTTACAATCAAACTATGTAATTAGTTATTTTTTATCTACATTTAATACTCCATGCATGTGTCCAAAGATTTGATGTGATGGAGAGAGAGTGAAAAAACTTACGATCTAAACAAGGCCTCAATAGAATCTACAAATTTGTGATTGGGTACTGCTACACGTGCAACCATTTGAATACAACTCAAGACCTAACAGTTAAAATCACATCAATCAAAACCTCACACATACTTAGCTTGTTCGCTTCGGCTGGATTGGCTTATAAGCCCATGGCTGAAGTACTGCTGGCTGGGTTTAGTGTGAGAGGAAAACATTATTGACTGGCTGATAAGCCAAGCCAGATACAGGCAGTTACAGCCTACCGAATAGACTGACTATACATTAGATAGTTTGATAGACGTATGGTACTTAAATTGTAATCATGGTTATCCTCAAAGAATTCCCCTCTAGGGAACTCCATAAACCAGCAGATGGTAGTTTTGGTTGATCAGTAGGTTGCAAAATTGGAGAGTTCTGGACTTCTGGTCCAGGGCACATCAAAATTGGCTAAGGGCTCGCCTGCTCGTCATTGTGAGAAAGAGAAGTGCATCACTTATTACTCTTACCGTTCTAAATTATAAGATGTTTTGGCTTTCTTAGATACGTAGTTTTTGCTATTACACTGTGTCTAAATACATAATAAAAGCAATGCATCTAAAAAATCAAAAATGTTTTATAGTTTACTTGTTAGCTACAGCTGCCGAAAATTTGTCACTAGATGCATTCAACCTTCGCTTTCTTGCTTTAAGTGGGGTTTTTTTGTGTGTGTGAACGTGCTTTATGCATGTGTTTCATTAAGAGGAGATTGTTTTATTGATTATAATTGTAGAATCCGAAGCTAAGCATAGTAATAGTTCTCTAGATAGATAGATATTGATCGAGTAAATCGATGGACAACAGTAGCAATTTCACATTCATGCATCAACATAATCCTTTTGGTCCTTGCCTGCAAGTGTTGCCACTTGTATGCATTTATACTATATATGCTGCAGCTAGCTAGCCCACTTGCATAAGAGATCGAGCACGAGATGGCTGGCTATCTAGGTTCATCGCACTAACCAAGACATTGAATATATTTCGGTCCTGTTAACTTGTTAAGCTGGCCAACTTCCAGTATTTGTATTGCCATCTGTACAAGTTGCATCAACATTAACTGCTTGTCGTCTGCTGTAAGATTAACATACATATATATCTATGTACTACGATACCAACCATGGGCGGATTCAAGGGTATTCCCTTGTATTCCTGGGAATACCCAACTATTTTGGGACATCTTAATGTATATATGAGTATATACTTATATGTATAATACAACATTCTGTATAGCATTTCCACTCAATTTAGCCCAAAAAAGCAAAAAAAAAAATCAGCCTTTCAGCCTTGCTTCCCAAATATTTTAAGCCTATGGATTCGATTTTTTTATGAGATGGAAGTGAGAATACCCAAGTTTCAAATCCTTCAAACAAATTAACTTGCATGCTTGTGACAATAGTTTACTGTGGATGCACATGTTGCACATTTGGAAACCCACTTTTCAAAGTGTTTCAAAGAACAGGGATACTACTGTCTGCACCCTCGTCGCTGTCCAGGCACCAACAAAACAATTGATGTTCCATACACGTTGAATAGTCCAAGGATCTAGAAGATCCATGGCGACCATCTCAGAACATTCCTCCGTGACGTGAACGGTGAACCTAGCTGATGACTAATTAAGATTTACGAACCACATGCAGTGTGCATATGTATATACAGTGTGGCCAGCATATGTTAATTTAACACAATATATATCATTGCCTGCATATATATTTGTATACTTAATAGTTATGCATAATAAACAATATAATGTAAATGTATACACCTACACTTACGTACAGGCTAGTACATATGTATACGTACAAACACGCATATATGTGTACGTATAGTACGTGTGTCCGTGTGTATATACATGCAGCTGCTAGCTGTTCTCCCTCGATCGTGTGTTAGCAGATTATTCATGACACTCATCGTCAGCTAATTAAGCAGTGCCTGCACCTGATGCGCTGCAGCTGCAAGCCAACGCAAGTGCCTGAAACAACTGCAAACATTTGCAGTGTCAGTGCATCTAGACACGCGGTCTCGGTCGCTGAGTATGGCCTCTCTTCTCCCTAATGTGCGTACGTACAACCTTATTGTTATTTCCGAGCACACGACAACTGTGCTAATATTCGCAAAGAAAAAAAAAACATAACTGTGCTAATGTAGGCCAATGCAGTGCGTCCTTTAGTTTCTTGGTTAACAGCCCCAGCCAGCAATGACAAGTGGCTGTGGCTCATCATCACTCTCATCAGTCATCAGCAAGTTGAGACGAACGAAAATGGCAGGGTTTTTTCTTCATCGCAAGCGTTTGTTGCGTTCTTCTTTCCTCTCCTCTTCGTCGTGCTGGTGGTGCGCCTTCCTTTGCAACTTGTTCGAGAGCATGCATTCGAGTGACTGACCATGGCAGCGTCCACGCGTTCATCTGTTCGGCCATGACATTCTTGGTGCAGTCAATGGTCAATATTCATAGGAATGGCATGTGCTCGCCAAATTGCAGCGCCAGCCAACAGTCCAGCGGGAAAATAAACTAACCTGCAGCTTGCGCGCGCTACCTTTTTTTCCCTGGCCAGTGGATTCCATTAGCGGTCCTTCGCTTGCGTCATCCAGGTTTACAAATTTTTAGGTTGTGCTGGGTAAACTGTAGGTTGGTTGATTGAAACAAGTATAAAACCTTCCCTCTCGATCTCTCTTGAAAGAGTTGTGAAACGGCTCTATGTTTTCACCTATTTTAAAAAGTAGGAAGACAAAAACAGGGTTCAGGATGCTTCCAAAACTGTATTACATGAAAGCAGTTGCTTCTGAAAAAGATAACTTTAGGTTTTATCAGTTTGATCAGCTTTCTGCTTTTTGGCAGCAGAAGTACTTTGCAAAAGCTTAACCAAACACAACCTTAAACCTGTAGGACGCCACTGGCAAAAGATGTATGTATCATCATCTCATTTTCTTACTTGGATATATCTCATAGATTTAGCCGTCACCTTAAACTTTTAGCATATAGCTCATAACATGGATAGCCTCACAAGACACTCTTATATGATCTTAGAATATATGTATGAGCCAATCAAGAGCTAGTTTTTCTCTCTCTTCTATTAAAATATGAAGAAGAAAAATGCTTAGAGCTAGCTTATAAGTTACCCATTGCGGGTGCCCTTATCTCTCACGGAAAACACTCATTTGTGTAAGCTGTGGCACTAAGATTTGAACGCTCCACCATCAATTTTTCTGCCAAGAGAATGTGAAAGGTTAGTTCCTTCATCATTTGTGGGTTCAAGCTTTATGTATGTGCTTTTCGATCAGTTTGCTATTTCTAGTCTCTTAACTAGTCGTAATTAGGTTTCCAGCAGAACAATTTTATTAGAGGTTGCAGCTTCTAGAAAAGGAGGCTAATGCATGCCACTCTGTCAGACAGGAAAAGGAGTAAGGGCGGGGGCGCGCACGGAAACACACCAAACTGTGATGATGCGTGCATATGATGTGTAGAGATGACGCCGACGACGTAGAAAATCTTCTGGTATTATATTATAAATTTTGTCCATGAACAGGAAAGTGGAATGAACGGTTTATATGGTCGATCAACGTCTGACTGGTCAAAGACAAACACAACTACCGCGCATGACGTACATGAGGCATGAACACGCGACGATCGAGCGAGATCGATGAACATTTCATCATGCATTTCGAAGACAAATATATACATGCATGTACGAACTTTGATCTGGTAGAATTCTTCGCTATTCGAATTTATTTCTTGAAACTTTCACTCTCTAGATTAGTAGATTTACATACAGTAATTGATAGAGTGTTTAGTTCGATCGGTGATCCAATCGGCAATGGGAATCGGAAGACAATCGTCACCTGCAGACTAGCTCATGTAGCTAGGTAGCACCCCAAGTACGACCACATCGTCGTCGTCGACACCTTACTTTGTCCACAATACCGCGGCGTGACCTGACCACGACCACGAGTGGATAAGCGCGTGTTTAGTTGGCCCGAATTTGGGCTACTGTAGCACTTTTGTTTTTATTTGACAAATAGTGTTCAATCATGAACTAACTAATTAGGCTCAAAACGTTCGTCTCGCAATTTCCAACCAAACTGTGCAATTAGTTTTTTTCGTTTATATTTAATGTTCCATGCAGGTATCGCAAGATTTGATATGATTGGTACTGTAGCATTTTTTGAGCTAAAACTATAAAAGCATCCATCAGAAAACTCGATGCATGCACAGATGCATGCACGCGGCAGGCAGGCAGGCTTTTGGCTGATGCTGAACCTGGGATCCATTCAAAGGCAATGGGATAACCACACGCAGGCTGCGGTGGCCGTGCTGCAGGCAGGCAACAACTTGTGCGTGCCTTTTCCATCCAAGAGGACCAAGAGGGAGCGAAAAGGAGGAGAAGCTAGCTAGACTGGCCTGCAGGTTGGCTGGCTGGTAGGACACGCACGCACGCAGCCGCAGCTGATGGGCACACGGTTTCCGACCGGGCGGCTACTTGCCGGCGGTGCCAAATGCAAGTGGCCAAATGACCGACCGGGCGGCGCCGGCGGCCTGCTCAGGTTTCCTTTCCCGGGCAGGCTGAGGCTCCCTGGCTCCGGCGGCTCCCGGCCTAGCTGCTTGCACGCAGTGCCGGCTGTTCCCCTCATAATTTACTGTTTATCAAACCAGCCAAACAGTGTTCCTCTCTCACAGAATCAGCCAGTTTCAATCAAGTTTTAGCCAGTTCGTATCAGCGGGCCCGGGAATCGTTCACTGATCTAAAACTTAACTGAAACTGACTGGTTCTGTGAGAGAGAAATATTGTTTGACTAATTTAATAAACAGTAAATTGTGAGGGGAACAGCTGGCTGGTCTTTCCAGACCGGCGAACTGCCTTGCTCTGTTGCAAACGAGAGTGGAGAGTGGACCGAGGAGGGCTACTGCTGGGCACCATAGCCTGGGCCAGCTAGCTTTGTCCCTAGCTACTACTCCACCTGCTGTTGCTGTTGCTGCTGCTGCTCCCTGTATCTATGCGCCATAGTAATAATTGTCAAAGCTGCATGCAGGCACCGATGCACGGTTCAAAGAACGCATGATGCCACTTGCACAATAAGTTCTTTGTTTCTTTTTTTATCTGATATGGCCGGGTAGAGAGTTGTTTGCAAGGTTCAAAGGATCTGATTCATGGTTGGACCTGATCCACGTCTGTGTGCAGGCAGCATGTCATTTCTGCCGTCGTCGATGGCCGACTACGATCGTTGGGTCGATCGACGCCTGTAGTCATAGCCATGCAGCCCGAGCCCGTCGACTCGGCCTGAGGCCCATTTTTTCCCTGGCCCAAGCCCGGCACGGCCCGGCAGCTAGCGGGCCCGGGCTGGCATGGCCCAGAGGAACAGGCCGTACCTGGGCCTTACCCCAGGCACATGGGCCGGCACGGCACGGCCTGCTCCGGAACCGGCGGCCTGCTGTCGGCCCGGCCTAGCGCCTTCCCACGCCCCACATATATAAGCGGGGACTCCCCGCTCGCAGTCCCCTCCCCCTCCTGGCTCTCCCTCCCCGTCGCCTCGCACCCACCCCCGATTCCCAGAACCGAATCCCTAACTCCCTTTCCCTCCCCCTCCTCGCCGTCCCGCACAGTCCCCTCCCCATGCGGTAGCACCGCACTCACTCCTCTACGCCGGCAGCGCCGCACTCCGCCCTCCTCCACGAACCCTCCCCCGCGACTTTGCTCCCCCGTCCTCCGCTCGCCAGCAGGTGGCGCCACCGGCTCCTTCCCTCCTCGCGGCCGCGCCTCGGGAGCGAGTGTGCCGGCCCTAGGCTCTGCGCCTTGGGTGCGCTGCCACGGTCTGTGAGGCCGCCGGATCCGGCCCAAGCAGCTGCCTGCCTGCCTCGCTTTCCCCGCCTCTCTCTCGTCTCTGCGGCCTCCTCCATGCACCGCCGTTGGCCTCGAGCGTGGCAGCCGACTTCGGGCGACCGGATCTGGCATCCTGTTGCCTGCTCCGACGGTTGACGCTGCGGATCTGCCTCGAGGCCAGGGCGAGCGTGCCGGCGTTGACCGCCGCCACCGCGCTCCCGTGCTGCCCCTCGCCCCCTACTGCCCCTCCTGTTCTTCCCTTTCCTCTCTCTGATGCCGCCAACGCGGCCGGCGGCCCCCTCGACCTCGACGCCATCATCGCCTGCTGAAGCGGGCCTTGGGCTGGCCTGGCCTCCCTAACAGGTCGTGCTTACCGGGCTGGCCCGACATGAAAAACAGCCCAGCAGGCCGTGCTAGGGCCGTCGGCCAGGCATGAAGCCCAGCTCGGCACGGCCCGAGAGACACGGCGTGTCGTGCCGGCCCGAACCCCATTGGGCCGTGCTTGGCACGGGCCCGTGCCAGGCCGGGCCGGGCCAGCCCGTTAGACATCTATACGGGCCCGTGCCGGGCCGGCCCGTTGGACATCTATACCTGTACTATATGGATAACCATTGCACGTGTTCCTAGTTCCTACTTGCCGTTCCCTAGCTACTCCCTCCCTCCCGTCTAAAAACATGTGAAAATCTTGCTTCATGGAAAATAAAATAATCTCAGATTCAATCAAATACTCTATCTATATCCTTTTGCAAGGCATATCAACATTTTTTTGTTCTTATACTAATATAGAGCACGGCGTTAGTACGAAGGCAGGCCATTAGGCTAGTGTTAATGGGTTTCATGAGAGTTTCGTAGCCACAAAATAAGTTGATGTGTGGCATAGTATTGATGAAGAGAGATATGATAAATGTTTTATTACTATGTGATGAAATGAGGTTTATGGATCGAGATAAAACTTGTTTACAATGTTTCGAACACATGAAAGTCTTAGTAACAGTGCGATGAAATTTCCATTCATACTTGTCTTAGAGCAAGTATAGTAAAGGGTTTTAGGTGGGCTGCATGCTAAGACAGAGGAGAGAGGGAAGGAAAGAGAGAAGAATTATGAGCCGGGTAAGTGGGTCATGTATTAACAGTTAAGATATAACTATTGTAAGGGTGGACTGAAAGCTTCGTGGAGTATAAGCTGGAACAGTATTTTTCTCTCACATCAAACCAACCAACAGTAAATAATCTATGATCGTTTACTACGAAACGAACAGGCTGCAAACATGCGCACAGAGTGTGGGACCAAGAAAGGGCAACAGTCAGTGGAGTGCTGCAACCGATGGACAATCAAACATCCGTCCCGAATGTAAAATTTTAGATTTGAACCAAATCCATTTTTGTCAGAGTCTGACTAAGTTTATAGAAAATAATATTAACATTTATATCACTAAATATGTTTACTATAAAATATATTCTACAAATAATCTAATGATACTCAATTGGTATCATAAATGTTCGTATTTTCATAGATTTGGTTTAGACTTAAAATTGTTCGATTCTTGAAAAATGAAAATTGCATTCTTTCTTCTTTTGGAGACTACGGGAATACAGAAGAATAAATAATACTAACATCTATGTACTACCAAATAAGTACCATAAGATAATAATGAAATCTATAGAATACTTATTTCTTTTTTCTATAAGTTTGATCAAATTTATTTTTTTCTTGAATAAAGTTTGATCAAATTTAAGATGATTTGACTCGAGAAAGCTAGAATTATAATTTTTAAAAGATGGAGGAGGTGTCAAATCAAATAAATAGATTTGCATTTGCGTGCAGGAATGTAGATGCAGTCCTAGTTACTACGTAGCTTCCTTGTCAAAAGGAAAAAAAAAGAAAGAAAACTGCTGTCCATGCATTGGTGGTTCGGAAATTCCAGGCATGCATACGCGCAGATGGAGTACGTGTTGGTCCAGTACACGGAATCCACCGGACACCCACTACCGGAAACAATCCTTTTTGCGAGTATTTTGATGTTTGTCGAGAGTTTTTTTTTACACTTTGATAAAAAAAAATTTGTCGAGTGCTAAAAAAAACACTCGACAAAATAAATATACTTGGCAAACGATACAAAAAACACTCGGCAAAGACAGACGCTCGGTAAACTAGAAAGAAAACACTCGACAAAGAAATATGTTTGCCGAGTGTAATTGTCTGACACTCGGCAAACGGCCTGTTCGCGGTTGGTTTCTGGGTTGGTTTGGGCTGGCTGGTGCTGGTTTGCTATGAGAGAAAAACACTGTTGGTTGGCTGGTTTGGGCTGGCTGAAACAAAAAAACGAACAGGCTGAAATAAATATGTTTGCCGAGTGTAATTGTCTAGCACTCGACAAAATAATTTTATTCTTTTTCTCTTTTGACCTTGAAACTTTTTCTACTCTCAACATACAACATGTGGTATTCCATGTTAAATATTGGTATATTTGTGGATCTTTTTTCTATATTTAATTAATTTATTGTATTTCTAGGAATTTTTCCGTATAAGTCAAATTTGAACGGTAAGTGATTCAAATAAAAAAATAAAATAAGTAGAAAAATGATATTCATGTTATTGAGTCTAGTGTGAGGCGTCACCCGGGAAATGAAAAGAAATTTCGAACATCTTGTTTAGAAAACACGACCACGAACGTGTGGCCAAACGGTTTTTAAATTCTAAAAAAAAGCAAACGAAGTCTGAAAATCATGAGATTTGTCATTATGTGATGATATCATATGTGGATGTTGTGGTAAAAAATTGGGAAGGTTTCGTATAATTTGTTACGTATGATGTTTACAAACCGAAGCATCACAGAAGAAGAATTGTAGCGTTGAGAAGGATTCGGTAAGATTTGGAGTCAAAGTGACGGTCGAATTAGGGTTTGACTTCAAAACTTTTTGTATAGACAATAGAGAACATAGATTGTTTCATGTGAAATTTTGATAATTTTTTTGGATCCATTTGATAATTTTAATTTATTAAGTGCAATTATAGAATTTTAATTGATAAAAATTAAATTTAAGTTGTAATCACATAAAATAATAGAATTATATTCATAGAAAAATCATATATATATTGTTGAGTCAATTTGACAAGGTATTTTCAAAGTACATCGAACAAAAAAGGAAAAACACGTTATGAAAAAAAAGAAAAAAAATAATATATTTGCTGAGTGTCCCAAACCCTAGACACTCGGCAAAGATTAGTTTACCGAGTGTCGTGATCTGACACTCGGCAAAGACAGCTTTGCCGAGTGTCCTTGATCCGACATTCGGCAAAGTCAGCATGTTATAAAAGCACTCCCGCCGCCCCCTCCCCTCTCTCTCCTGGCGCCGCCCCCTCCCCTCCCCCTCTCTCGGCACCGCCCCGCTGCCCCCTCCCCTCCGTAGCGGCATCCTCTCTCCTCCCTCCGACACGGATCATGGCGGAGCGGCCCTCACAACGCTTGGCGGCGCGGATCCATGCTGAGGTCGGGTGGATCCATGGCAGGGCGGCGCGGATCCAGGCCAGGCCCCCGTGGATCCTCGGTGTGGTGGCCCACCCATGGCGGCATCACGCGGGGCGACGCAGCCTCCCTCTCGCGGGTACGGGCGGCGGCGTACCCCGACGACGGATCCTCCCTCTCCCTCGAGCTCTGCGGTGGATCTGGCCAAGGAGCACCTCCAGCGGCGACGGATCCTCCCTCTCCCTCGAGCTTGGCGATGGATCTAGCCGAGGACCACCTCCAGCGGCGGCAGATCTGGCCGAGGAGCACCTCCAGGGGCTTCTCTAGGCGGATCTGCGACCGTGGTGGTCAGATCCACGAGTGAGGTGGCCGCTCCTGGCCACGTGTAGGGACAGCAGCGCGGATCTAGGCGTGGGTGTGCTGGCGGCGGCGTGGTGGCGGATCTGGGCGCTGGAGGAGACGGCGGTCGTGGTGGGCGACGGCCAGTGGTGGCAATTGTTTTTTTTTATTTTTTGCCGAAAATGTTTGCCGAGTGTTTTTGGGGCACTCGGCAACGTCTTTGCCGAGTGCACGACAAAAAAACACTCGGCAAACTAGTGTTTGCCGTAAAAGGGTCTGCCGAGTGTCGTTTGACCCTTTGTCGAGTGTTTTTTGGGCTTCCCCGGTAGTGACCATAGAGAGGGGCAATGAAGGAGTGGAATGTAAAGTATTTTTTTTAGAAAAAGAAATGCAGAAACCGCCCCATGTGTGACTTGGGTTTTGAGATTCCAGGACATAATATGACGTGTGTCCACCACTACTTGATTTTGATGGAAAATTCACCCCACCACACAGGTGCTTAAGCTGATTCTACCAATCATTTTTCCAACATGGAGCCACTGATGCAAGCTTTTATAAAAATCAGATGCTCCGATCCTAATTAATATTACAAACCAAATTTTTTTGGGAGCTTCCATCCAAAGAATCGGCGACAAAAGGCTTAAACTTGATGACACGGTTTAACTATCTATGAAATTTCTTCAAGACAATATGCATGATTAGTAAGAAACTCTGGCACTGGGGATAAAAACTTACTATTCGGGTAGCACTGCTTTTTAGCGGCTACGTGGTGGCTGAAATGTGCAGAATAGTCGTCAGTTTAAGCACACGCGCAATGTAGGGTGGTTTTAATTGTTGTAACATGGATCAATGACTAGCAGAGGTGTGTGTTTCCATTTTGCAACAAATTAAAACGTCCAATTAAAGAGGTGGAATCTCAAATTGAAAAGTGACATGGATGTATAGATATAGTTTTTTGCGATTTTTCCCAAAATTTAGGTTTTGGAATGAAGTAATTATCTTCTCTTGGCTTGTCTCGGTATCCGCGCACATGTAGCCCATGCGTTTGTCTTTATCTATTTCAATATATGTAACACCCTAGGCCCGGCACACGGCACAGGCCCACTCTATCAAGGGGTGGGTCCCACCTACGTAGCAATTCGTTTGCGCTTTCGTCCTTGCTTCGCATAAAACAGTTAACCGAAGGTTACTACACGTCCTTGGCCTGACTATTTAAGCTAGTTCGGCGAACTCAGAATTCACGATATGGTACTAAACCCGATCGCTACAGTGTTTTCCGTGGCCAATGGATTGGGTCTCACATCCACCCACCCTCAAAGGATTCGAGCTCCTCGTCAAACTATCGAACCATCTTACCCATACGGGATAAATATTCAGGATCGACTCTCTTGGCCACGTTCATATTCCTAGCTCCCCGACCCAAGTGACATGCTCTTGCAGAGCCATGCGCGGCCTATCCGAGCTCCCGAGCCATACGTCCGTGAAACCACGAGAGTTGGCTCTGAATATCATTTGTAACACCCCAGGCCCGACCACACGGCACAGGCCCACTGTTCCAATGGGTGGGGCATGGCCCCACCTACGTAGCAACACGATTATGTTTTCGTCCTCGCTTCATACAAAAAAATTAACCGAAGGTTACTATACATCATTGACCTAGCTATTTAAACTGGTTCGACGAACTTAGAATTGACGGTACTAAACCTCGCGGCCACAGTGTTTACCGTAGCTACAGTACCTGAATTCGGTCCGGCTGGCCTAATGGGCTGGGTCTCACGATATACTAGCAGTATATAATACGCATATAATGGCACTTTCGATGATGCATGATGAGAGCGATCGAGATGATAGAGCAACAAATCATGAGACCGGCGGGCGGTCGTCGTAGTTACGTTACTGCGTGTGGAAACATTAATTATCAAGCAAATGTGCACTCTGTTAGTACGTACTTATTGTTCTGTGCTCATGCATACATCGCATCTGTGGGTGAGTTTGGTCTGAGTGGTTTATTTTATTTATTTACATATACCACCATATTTCGGAGGACGTCATTGGCGGCTGAAGCTATTTTGGCACGTTTACGAAATTCGCACGACGGAGACAGAAAGTAGAAAGTCTAGATGTTTTCCACGAGACCAGACTTTGGCACTAAATGTCAGGTTTTATTTATAAAACCAGCATATATAGTTACTGCCAAACTGAAGTTTGGAAAGATGCATATGACCAATAGCTGCAATATATATATTCCGCGCGCGTACGTAGACTCCCTTTTTATAAAATACAAAAGAAAAGGAAGGTGACGAGAGTCTCTCTGGCTCTCACTCTCAGTCTCTGTAGCTCCAGCTTGATGGTCAAGGACTCAAGGTCAAGGTGCATTGCATGGATGTACTGTGCTGAACTGCTGATGCATGCTGCCTGTTTCATTTCCCTCTCCCATACATGCATGCATCCTCTCTCTCCTTTTTTTTAGGTGATGAGGTAGCTAAAAATAGTTATTATTTGTATATACTATGCGGCACAATTAGGTTGTATTTAGTCGGGTGAAATTTAGAAATTTGGCTATTGTAGCACTTTCATTTTTATTTGGCAATTAGTATTTAATCATGGACTAATTAGGTTCAAAACGTTCATCTCGCGATTTCCAACCAAACTGTGTAATTAGTTTTTTTCGTCTACATTTAATGCTCCATGCATGCATCGCAAGATTCGATGTGATGGCTACTATAGCACTTTTTGGGAAAAGTTTTTGGAACTAAACAAGGCCGAAAACTTTTCCCAAAAAATGCTACAGTAGCCATCACATCGAATCTTGCGATGCATGCATGGAGCATTAAATGTAGACGAAAAAAAAACTAATTACACAGTTTGGTTGAAAATCGCGAGACGAATGTTTTAAGTCTAATTAGTCTATAATTAAATACTAATTGCCAAATAAAAACGAAATTACCACGTTACCAAAATCTCAAACTTCACCTCACTAAACAAGGCCTCACAAGTGTATACGGCAGGATTAAAGTGACAGACCAGACACCGGCAGACGGCATGAACCTGTTGTCAGAGAAGAGGATAAGGATTGAGAAAGGGAGCAGTGAGACACTGAAACGCTACTTTGCTGGACCTACCTACGCACAGTGGTCTGACAAAATGCATGCATGTACAGTACGCTTGCAATAGTGGGCCGTTCGCGTGATTTTAAATTTGACTTGATTCATTTCTTTTTTTTTTATTTGAAATAGTGTTTTTCTCATAAATTTCTCTAAATTCATCTAATTTTTTTTAAATTTTCCCAAAATTCCTCCAGCGAACCGGGCAGTATTCAGACTGAAACATCGGTCCAAAGAAAGAAAGGGCGACAGATTAAAAAAGTAAGAAAGAAAGAAAGAAAGCGCGACGGTATCGGAGGCTTCTGTGCAGTGTAGGTGTACGAGTAGTAGTAGTTTATTTGTGCAGTACGCGGCCAGCTGGTACCACGAGGACGTCAGAGGCCGTAACTGGCGTACGTGTACCATTTCACACTTGGCTGATCGGCGATCGCGCCCGTATATTGTACACGTACGTTTCGTGCATTACTTTACTTGGCAGCAGCGAGCAGTTGTTTTTCAGTTTGAGATGCCATGGTCCATGGATGGATCCAGAGAGAGCGTGCAACGCAGACGCAGCACAAAGTTTCGTTCGTTCATTCACTCCCCTTTTCTTTTCGATTCCCTTTGTCAGTTTGTTGTGCAACGGACTGTACATGGTAACTTAAACACCCATGGTGAGACGGAGGGATGACTGATCGATCGATCCGTCGTTTTCTTCTTAGTAGCTGCTCGCTGACACCTCTCCCATGATATGGGCTCTCGAGACCAACAGCCTGATCGGCTGGGCTTATACGATTATATCGTAGATTATAAGCTAAAATAGTATTTTTCTCTCACACCAAACCAGTTAAACCAGTCAACAGTAAATAATCCACGATCGTTTACAACGAAACTGACAAGCTCATCTTGTTGCATCTGTGTCCTGCAACTGCACCATCACGGGCACCCATGAATCCAGCCAAAGTCGGCATGCATGCATGCAGTCAGGAACCAAACCATCTTTTATGTAACCAGCTGATTTCATTATTACAACCACAGCCACCTGCATTCTCCGCATTTTCTACCTGATAACCATGAGTATAATTACCAAGTACTAAATGCATATTCAACACCGGTTAAAAAAATCCAGTCGTTACAAGCACACAGCCGTGCCGTACTACCGTGGTAGCAAAAAAAACATAAAGAGAACCGTGCCGTACTACCAGTCGTTAAAAGCACACAACCGTCCCTTCTTTCAACTCTCCTTTTTCTATCTAAAAGAAAATTGTGGTGTGTGGCATAAGGAATTTTTCTCGATGGGTCTAATAAGGACGACGACCCCATAAACACTACATGGCCTTTTAAA
This sequence comes from Miscanthus floridulus, assembly GCF_019320115.1. Taxonomy (NCBI): domain Eukaryota; kingdom Viridiplantae; phylum Streptophyta; class Magnoliopsida; order Poales; family Poaceae; genus Miscanthus; species Miscanthus floridulus. The sequence continues at coordinate 20,270,617 of NC_089585.1, read as the reverse complement.
TTCTTTTATTAATATACTGTGCTGTAACAATAAGTGACTTTCGGAAACGACAACGTTATATGAGACAGGGACAATTCATCATTTCCTATCTGTTCGCTGTCATGATGTTTGCAAATTTTGCAGGGCACGTCAGGAGAGCATGTGCATGCTACATCTGCTCTCTCACGAGCAACCCGATGAATCCAACGATTTTTCACCAGATTTAGTACAAACCATGGAAACCGGCATGATGTTCAGTATCATTAGCTATACAATGTTTCAGAATTCAAATCCAACATTTTTGGTTCGCTCAAAATAAGAAAGCCCGGTTACTCCAAATACAGGACGTACCAACCAGAACAGATGTAGATCGTGATCATTCAAAACTGATGAAGTTTTTGGTACAAACTATAAAAATGCGAACTATGACTGAGATGAGCAGATTCTAGCGGAGCTAGATACCTCAAACAAAACGCCTGTGAGAATTAGAAGTTCACCTTCAGCATATAGCCTCTAATAAAATGACCCTGCAAGTAAAATCAAACTGGGGGGGGGGGGGGGGGGGGGGGGGGGGGAGAAGAAACTCAGCGTAAAAACTTCGACCGTTCGGAAAATAACTATACATACAGGGATGCACCACAAGGACTCCACGTTAAGAATTATTATTCCATAATAATACACCTGTGAAAATTTTCCATGCGTAATAAAAATGAAATAAGTTGACAACAGAGGCCCATCGATAGCCCAACACGAGAAAGCAGCGGACATGATTAGTCGTGGTTGGGCTAACAAATGTACAATCCTGTGAATGCAACTTCCAAGCAGAACAATCAAAGTCATCATCATAAACAATATACATTTGTGTGGTGCAGCTGTCCGCGCACAGTGTATCAGCCCTCCTCGCCGAACTCCTTCGTGAACCTCTCATGCACCTCCAGGTCCTTCTTGCTAACTGTCGGCCTCTGCCTCGACAGGACCTTCTCAAAATCCGTCCTTGAGATAGGTGGTGGAAGAATCTACATTCAAAAAAAGAGACCTTTACCTTTGCAATTCAACTGGGAGGGCCTCTCTTAACACTGCAATGGAAGAATCGGCATCTTTTGTTACCTTTGCAGCGAGGCCTTTGGATGCAAGCTCCTGCATGGTGGTCTGTACAGCGCCCGGTTGCTTTGGTCCACATGGCATCCACATGTCACCGTCCGCCTTGAAGAAGAACATGGCATCCTGTGTTTTGCGCACAGGTTCAAATAACACATCCTTAACCTGTTAAAGAAACAAGTATCAGATTCCATTGCATAGTACGGATACATGAGACTAGTAATGACAGATGCAGAAGTTCAAAATTACTTACACAAACAGCAATATCAGAACCAGAAAACCCATCTGTTCGACGGGCCAAGCTCTCGAAATCACTTTCAGTTAAGCTGTGTGGTGTATCCCCGAGATGGACCTGTACGAATTGAAGGTTCCAAAATGTTATCCAACGACTGTCACCATGGAACAGGACAAATTTAGTTATGTTGCAATGGACAACTGTCTGCTAACCTTAAACATATGCTGCCTTGCTTTCAAGTCAGGTAGCGGAATGTAGATACGCTTGTCAAATCTTCGCCGCACAGCCTGCAACAATGAACGTGTCAACGAACAAAACAGTGTTTCACAAGATAATAGGGACTTTCCTCTTCTTTTTCGCAAAGCTGTATACAGTGCAGAATTGTATTAAGTTTTTTTTAACCTGGTCCAGAGCATATGGCGTATTCGTGGCAGCAAGAACGAGAACTTTATCATCATTATGACCAACACCCTGAGAATCAGGTACGGAAAAAATGACCATGTCAGTTTAACTCAAAAAAGGCCTAGAACGCAGTTCTGAGATTACGAAAACAAATCATCTAAACAATCTTCAGACGATTTCAGTTCTACTTTTCTGTTACATGTAAAAACCTTGCTACGTCAGAAGGCTATCAAATTCACTCGTAATTATGGTGGCCAGATAATGTACTAATAACAGCAAAACGTTGGGAGTTCCATCAGGTAGATTGTACACAATCACTGGATACACGATTAGAATTTTCTGAGTTGAAAATTCGACATAGTATAGCGACGACTTCTACAAATACTAGGATCAATTTTAAAACATAGTGTAGCATTCAAGCCAATTATGTGAGTTCAAATAACATAAACTAGCTTAGATACATTTCAAGGGTGATTTTGGATCCAGATGACAGTATCAAAATCATTTGCACTGACTAGCCAATTCTCCACGACCCAATAAGCCTGGTAACATATCTCTGGAGCTAACAACTTGGCCAAAAGAAAAACAAGAGAGAATTTCAAATTTCTTCTTTCTTTTTGATTTTATTATTCCTCCGCTTAACAGTAAAGGTAAATAACATCACTGATCACTCATAACTCTGGACACTAGCAGTCGATTGCACATTATCATAATTCTAGGAATAACAGCTCCAATCCTTCGCCAAACAAGAAAGTTTAAATACAGGCCCCCCAGGACTGGCCAGTTGCTTGCAAAAACAATTTTTATCCCTCTTTTGTCTAAATTCACAGCATTTCACATTCTCCATGTCCGCAATTTTAGCACCATAACCATCGTAAGCATGGTTTCAAAGGTGACTAGGCATCCAGGCGAGAGCTGGGATCGCCTGGACGCCTAGGTGACAAGGAGCCACTGTTCGCCAAGGTGAGCCGGGTACACCTAGAGGCCTAGGCGACACTTTGAAACAGGGATCCTAAGCAGAACATATCCAGCTAAGCAAATGCCACACAGAAACAGTTTGCAACATTGAGACCTCACCTGCATTTGTACAAGTAGTTCAGTCTTGATTCTCCTAGATGCTTCACTTTCATTGCCTTCTCCACGTTGACCACATAAAGAATCAATTTCATCAATGAAGATAATGGAAGGGGCATTTTCACGAGCCATTTGGAAAAGATTCGCAACTAATTTCTCACTTTCACCCATCCACTTTGAAACCAGATCTGAAGAAGATATACTGCAGTAAAGCAATGGCGTAAAATTATGATACAGCATGAAAAACAAATTGTAGTAGATATCAGTATTGCTTTACTGCAGTAAAAATATGCAAGTTTGGTCAAACTTATATATACATGCAATGTGGCCTTAGCAGTTCAAGCAGACATATATATACATTCAAGGTCCAAGGTAGCCTGTAGCATGTAAAGTTACTAATTGTATGTTATTATCTTTTGAACCCACACTCATTTGCACAGTAGAGACGCCTGGAAGGCAAAATTAAATCCTGGGAGAATACAGGTTGTTGAAATTCAAGTTGTTTGCATGACCTGGCTAAAGATAACTCTAGGAAAGTTAAGCTACATATCTGCAGTGTGATTAAGTCAGAATTTGGTACTTGGTTTACTATCGTGGAATAGATGAGACAAACATCGATTTGCACACATAGTCGCATACATAATTGACCAATTAGCTGTCATAGGACTATAGCTCATGAATATTCCACTTCCTTTTCAGTAAATTCGAATGTGTCTGTAAGATATTGCCTTTATTTCAAATATGACATAATTTTTCCCCAAACTTCTACCAAATATAAGGTGACACTCTTTTCTCATTTGTTCCCCCTTTCTTCTCCAGGTACATTAGTGATCATTCATAATAACTACAACCACTATTACCCAAGGTATTAACACCAGGGACATATAGTCGTTTACCTCTATCCTTCTATCGAACCAGCTTTATACCTGTGTTGCATCAAAAATCGTCTTATACAAAAAAATGCGGGGAACTGTTAGTCGCTCAGTTGTTAGTCGCTGAATTCTTACTCTTGGTAGTAGCAGAATTCTTACTCTCATCGAGAAAGGATGACACTAGGAGTTGGGGCAATTTTCTGGGTTATTTCTCACACAAATGTCATGCCAACCTGAGGGGTTGAGGATACATATTTATAGGCTGCTAGCCAGCCAAGCATATGCCAAGATGCTAAATGCTAACATGCTGTCCTAAAACAGATGCTGTCCTAGATGCTAAGATGCTGTCCTAGCCAGTCAAGGATGCTGTCCTTGATGGGCAGCAAGACCACCATGCAGCCACAAGGACCATATGCTGCAGCCCCACAAAGACCAGCCAACACAGAGACTTATCCCATCATTCTCCCCGTAAGTCTCGTGCGTCGTCTTGTGGGAAAATTGAACCATCCCGGTCCTGGAGCAGAGCTCAAGGAACTTGATCCTCCCAAGAGGCTTGGTAAGCAGGTCCGCAAGCTGGTCCTTAGTGTTGATGTAGCTTGCCTTGATGCTCCCTTCCTCCAAACAGCCTCGGATGAAGTGGTACCTCACCCGGATGTGCTTACTCCGTTCATGGAAAACGGGGTTCTTTGCCAGGGCCAGAGCGGACTTGCTGTCCATCCTGAGCTCCACCACTCTAGTGTCTCTGCCGAGGAGATCACCAAGCAGTCGAGCGAGCCAGAGCGCCTGAGTCGAAGCGGTGGAGGTCGCTATGTACTCGACCTCGTAGCTGGACAGGGCTACCACCTGCTGCTTGACCGACTGCCAGCTAACGAGGCACTTGCCGAGGAGGAAGAGGATCCCGCTCGTGCTCTTGCTAGTGTCGATGTCGCCGGCGTGGTCGCTGTCGCTGTACCCGACGAAGTGTGCCGCCCCAAGGCACCTAGGGTAGTAGAGGCCGTGGTCGAGAGTCCCCGCAACGTAGCGGATGATCCTCTTCACAGCCTGCTGGTGCTCCGTCGTCGGTCGCTGCATGAACCGACTAACGTAGCCGACGGAGAATGCCAAGTCCGGCCGTGTGTGGGTGAGGTAGCGAATGCTCCCCACAAGACGCCGGTACTGCGTAGCGTCCCCCTCCTCCGTCGTGCTGTCGCAGCTCAGCTTCTCCTCCATCGGAGTGAGAGCTGGGTTGCAGTCGGTGAGCCCGGCTAGCTCAACGACGCGCTTGGCGTAGGCGGTCTGTCGAAGCGTGATACCGGAGTCATCCTGGTGCACCTCGATTCCCAGGTAGAAGTAGAGAAGCCCCAGGTCACTCAACTGGAAGGTGGCCTTCATCTCTTCCTTGAATGCCGCCACCTCCGCATCCTTGGTGCCGGTGATCACCAAGTCGTCGACGTAGACACCCATCAGCAGAGCATTTCCTCCACTGCCCCGTCGGTAGATGGCCGCCTCGTACGGGCTTTGCTCGAAGCCCATCCCCTTTAGCGTGGAATCCAACTTGGCATTCCACACCCTCGATGCCAGCCGCAAGCCATAGAGGGCCTTGCGCAGGCGGAGCACCTTGCCCTCCTTGCCGGGGATCGCAAATCCCGGCGGCTGGTGCACGTAGACCTCCTCCTTCAAGTCGTCGTTAAGGAACGCCGACTTGACGTCCATGTGATGAACACGCCAGCCCTTCTAGGCAGCTAGCGCAAGGAGGAGTCGCACGGACTCCATCCTTGCCACGGGAGCAAAGGCGTCGTCGAAGTCGACCCCCTCCTACTGTACGAAACCTCGTGCCACCAAGCGAGCCTTGTGCTTGACGATGGCGCCGGCTTCATCCCTCTTCAGCTTGTACACCCACTTAAGGGTGATCGCGCTGTGGCCCCAAGGAAGGTCTGCAAGCTCCTAGGTGCGGTTCTTCTCAATCGCATCCGTCTCCAACTGCATCGCAGCTCGCCATGCCGCGTGTCTCTCGGCCTCACAAACGACCCAGGCTCGCCGTCGTCACACGCAAGGTTTAACTGCGCCTCCAGGTCGTGAGGCACCAGTCCCGGCACCGGCTGGTCGCCGAGAAGGTTCTCCATCATATGGTACCGCAACGGCTCGCCGTCGTGGTATGCGTCGATGCGCTCCTCGTCGTGAGAAAGCGGAGTAGCGAGCTCAACCGGGCTGTGCTCGACACGAGCTGGTGTTGGAGTAGACGTGCCCGGAGAGGTGTCTGTCGGTGCTGGAGTGCGTGGCGGTGCCGGCTGTGGTGGAGCCGGCGAAGAACTCATCGCAGCCGAGGTCCTGGCTGGAGAGCGTGGTGCTGTCGGAGTAGCAGGCGCCGGGGTCGGTGGAGGCTCGGGGACTGGGGTAGACGCGCTCGTCGAAGAAGAGCTGCCTACTCCCCCAGCTCCCTCGAAGTGAACGTACTCGACATTGAAGTCGTCGTACGTCGGAGCCGAGCCGTCGTCCACCGCCTTGTCCCACGCCCATCCTCGCCCTTCATTGAACACAACGTCGCGGCCGTGCGAACACGCTGTGTCTTTGGGTCGAGGATGCGGTAGGCCTTCGAGCCCTCCGCGTAGCCGATGAACACTCCCGGAGTGCTCCTGTCGTCGAGCCTGCTGATGTGGCCAAGCTCCTTGACGAACGCGAGGCAGCCGAAGACCCGCAAGTGGGAGACCGCCCATGCCAAGCCTCATACGGCGTCCTGCCGTCGAGCGCCTTGGTAGGCGAGCGGTTGAGGATGTAGACGGCCGACACCACCGCCTCTCCCTACAAGACAGTCGGCATCTCCCTCTGCTTGAGAAGGGCCCAAGCCATCCCCACAACCGTCTAGTTGCGCCGCTCGACGACGCCGTTCTGCTGCGGGCTGTACGGCGTGGAGTAGTGGCGCTGAATGCCCTTATCAGCGCAGTACGACGCGAATTCAGTCGCCGTGAATTCGCCGCCGTTGTCGGTGCGCAGCACGCGCAGCTTGCGGCCGCACTCCGCCTCCGCAGCAGCCTGCGCGCGCCCGATGGCGTTCGCAGCCTCTCCCTTGCTGCCGAGGACTATCACCCACATGTAGCGGGAGAGGTCGTCGACGAGCAACAGGAAGTAGCGTCGTCCTCCCGGTGTGGCCGGTGTCACTTGGCCACACAAGTCCCCGTGCACAAGCTCGAGCCTCTCCTTGGCTCGAAAGCTGGCCCGCTGGGGAAAGGGAGTCGCCTCTGCTTCGTCAACACGCAGACGTCGTAGAGCTGCTCTACATGATCGAGGCACGGCAGGCCTCGCACCATCTCCGTGGCACTGAGCCGCTTCAGGGCCTCGAAGTGAAGGTGCCCGAAGCGCTCGTGCCACTGCCACGCCTCGTCATCCCGACGAGCAGCGAGACAAAGGGGTTGTGCCACCTGCACATTAAGGACGTAGAGTCGATTTGCGCTTCTGGTTACCTTGGCAAGAAGGCGACGACGGCGATCCCAAATCCTCATGACTCCATCCTCAACCACCACGCGCGAACCGTTCTCATCCAGCTGTCCCAAGCTGATGATAGAGTTCCTCAACGTGGGGATGTAGTAGACTCCGGTGAGCAGCCTATGCTCACCAAACACAGCGGTGAAGGTGACGGAACCGACGCCCTTGATCTCCACGCCGAAGGCATCCCCAAACTTGAAAAGCCTCGGACGCTGGAGTCAAGCTCGGTGAAGAACTCCCGTCGACCGGTCATGTGATGGGTGGCGCCGGTGTCGAGGCACCACCCGTCAGTCTTGTCGTTGCCGGAGTCGTCGCCGAGGAGGGCGTGTGCTTTTGGCTCGTCAAGGTGGAGGAGAGCCGCTGCGGCCGGTGCCGCTGGAGATAGCTTGATGCTTGCATGTGCCATGAACAGAGTCGGCTCCTCCTCCGCCTGTGCGACATGGGCCTGGCCGCGTCGTGGCTGTCAACAGTCCTTGGCCCAATGGCCAAGCTGGCCGCAGTTGCGGCGGGTGTCGTCTCGTGCCGGCTTGTGCTTACCGGCGGCGCCGCCCTAGGCGCCTCCGCGGGCATCACCCTCGGCACGTCCTCGCGCCACGGCCTGGGCGTCTCTGCGCGCCTTGCGCGGCTTGCCACGCTTGCGGCCGCCTGTCGCGGAAGAAGGCTCCCCCTTCTTCCGGTTACCTTGGCAGGCAACCCACTGCTCCCGAGTGAGAAGGAGCTTCCCGCCAGTGGTGATGGGCCCCGAGAGAGACTGTGGCTCATCGCTGTCGACAACCTTGAGGCGACCTATCGCCTCCTCGATCGACATCGTGGAGAGATCTAGCAGAGACTCGATCGAGCGAGCCATCTGCTTGTACTTCTCGGGGACGCAGCGGAAGAGCTTTTCGACAGCTCTCTCCTCGCCGTAGGTGTCATCGCCGAACTGCACCATCTTCTGCAAGAGTGTTGAGACGGAGAGCAAAGTCATCAACATCCTCACCTGGCTTGAAGGCCAGGTTCTCCCACTCCTAGCGAAGTGCTTGCAGTGTGGACTTGCGGGCGCGGTCGCTGCCGATGCGTGCCGCAGCAATGGCGTCCCAAGCCTCCTTGGCAGTCCGCTTGTTGGTAAGCGAGAACTGCATCTCGGACGGGACTGCAGTGATGAGGGCATCCAGCGCCCGTCGATCCTGGTCGTAGTCGATGTTGCCGTACCGGACTGCCTCCCACATGTGCCGCACCTGGAGCTTTACCCTCATCACCGCAGCCCACTCGACGTAGTTGGTCTTAGTGAGGGTAGGCCACCCACCGCCGGGGCCGACATCCCTGACAACAGCCTGGAGCCCGTCGTAACCACGATATCGATCCGGGGAGAAAGAGCCACGCTGCCTGTGAAGGCCGCGCTCTCCATCGACCCGTCCGCCACCGTTGCCGTGTGCGCCTCCTCCAGGAGCGCCACCGCCGTGCGCGCCTCCTCCAGGAGCGCCGCCGGCGCGTCCGCGCCTGTCTGGGCTGCCGCCACGCTCGTGGGCGTGCGCGGCTGCCCACTACGCCGCCCGCGCTCGCGCTGCCTCCCTCCCCAGCAGCTCGAGGTCCGCGTCGGTGCTGTCGTCAGCAGAAATGGAGCTGCTGATGCTGCCGCGCAGAACCTCGACCTTCGCTGCCGCCGCACGCGCTGCATCCGCCGCCGCCGCCGCTTCCGCCTCCGCTCTGGCTGCTGCCAGCTCCGCCACTGCCAGCTTCGACGCCCTTGCCGCCGCCGCAGCGGTCTCTGCTACCGCTCGCTCGCGTTCCTTTGTCGCGGCAAGTTCAGCCTCCTGCCGACGCCGCGTGCTCGAGGCGACGGAGCGCTGAGACTGTCCTGCGGACATGACGCGCTACCGGGGGCTACTGCGTGGGGAGAGGGCTGCTTCAGTGCAGAGGGAGAGGAGTGAGCAGGAGCGGCCGGAGCTGCTGCTGCTCCCAGCTGGGACTGTTGCGAGGCTGGGAAAGGAGATGAGCAGGAGATGCTCAGGCTACAGGATAGTACGGCTCTGATACCAGTTGTTAGTCGTTCAATTTTTACTCTTGGTAGTAGCAGAATTCTTACTCTCATCGAGAGAGGATGACACTAGGAGTTGGGACAATTTTCTGGTTTATTTCTCACACAAATGTCATGCCAACCTGAGAGGTTGGGGATACATATTTATAGGCTGCTAGCCAACCAAACATATGCCAAGATGCTAACATGCTGTCCTAAAACAAATGCTGTCCTAGATGCTAAGATGCTGTCCTAACCAGTCAAGGATGTTGTCCTTGATGGGCAGCAAGACCACCATGCAGCCACAAGGACCATATGCTGCAGCCCCACAAAGACCAGCCAACACAGAGACTTATCCCATCAGGAACAAAATCAGTTTTCAATCTGTTAAACTAAGGACCTGCTTGGATACACATGGCTAGTTACTAGTTGGGACTAAAAATTAGCCCAGATTAGCTATGATTGGATAGCTAGTTGGCTAACATTTAGTTGAAGACTTGGCTAAAAAATTAGCCCACCTATTAGCTCTCCTGTTTTGATGCACTAGAGCTAATTTTTAGCTAGCTAGTAATTAGCCCTTGTATCCAAACAGGCCCTAATGAATGTCTATGGCGACGGTAAATACTAAGAATATTTGTTCCTTATAAAATATGAGCAACAAATGGAAACTCCACATTAACCATATGCTCAAAAAGTGTAAGCCCTCTTCAATTTTGGGATACTGATGGATTACACGGAAGGTGTAGGCTATATATAATAATTAAAATAAATATATAAGCTACTATTGTAGGGCACACCTTTCAAGCGACAACTTTCCTAGTTTTGCAAAAGTTATTCGATTTGAGCTAAAAGCTCTCTCGCCTGCATCAAGCATCAGCATGCAATTTTCAGGAAGCAGGCATTTTGAATAGTCTTAATATGTAAGGTGTTAATTCAATAACATGGCAACAATTGTCTCATAACAAGATCTGAATCCATAACATAGCTGAGATAGGTCAATTTATTTTTAATAACACAACAGTGTCTATAAATGTCACATGTGCAAAGTGCACTCGCAACAGTCTTAACAGATGAGAGTTCGAGCAAAAAAAATATTCACATTTCATGAAGTATAGTTCTTCAAATTGGCTGTAGATGATATAAAAAAACACTTCAAAAAGGCATGTTGGCATTTTTGGCAACTTTTTTATACCCCCAAAATAAAATTTGATGGAACTGCATGATCTTGTATTCTTGTTTGCAGATTAAACACTTCATATTTTGACAGTTTTACTCATATGGTGAAAAAAATCTACGGTTGCACCAGGAACCGTAAGTAAGATGCATTATCCTCTGTAATGGAGCTAATAGAAAGCAGGAAATTGTACCATTAACACAAAAGCTGTACAAAAATCAAAGAAAGTTTCGATGCAAACTACATGCCTATGCCAATCTATATATTGCATTGTAGAACAAGTTTCGATAAAAAAGGATTGGTACCCAATTCCTTTCAGGTGAAATAGTTAGTCTGTTTTTATGAATAGCCCATACAAATCCATCACACCCTTCCATAGAAATCAAAAGTTTGTGTAGTTCATGTGAGGCATGGTGTGTACTGTTCTCAAACAAAATAATCTATCCCCCTGAAACCAAGAAAAAGTGTGATGCTACAAATGAAGAGTCATGTGATGACTCTAGGTACTAAACAAATGTGTCAGGGATGCCTAAAAATTCTTAATTTGGCAGACCGCACACACTCTACTAGGCATACAACTAGTAGTGCCGAGGCAAAAGTTGAAAAAACAATCAGAGTTCAATAGTGGTGCAGATTTTGTTGTCACTGATAGGCGAATAGATAAGATAGATATAGTAAGAACTCAGTCGTATGACAGTCAAAGGAAGCATAGCAAGATATGCACCAAAAGCATATAACAGTTTTAATTTTAAACTCCAAGCATAAAAAAAACTTCTCTCTAAAAGAGCAAGAAAGGGAACAGGCGCCATGATGAATATATGATTATCTACCTGAAAAACGTTGAATCAGCCTCGGTTGCGACGGCTTTTGCCAAATAAGACTTTCCTGTTCCAGGGGGGCCATACAAAAGAAATGCCCTCCAAGGCCTCCGCTTGCCTAAGGGATAGCATTCTTCATTAGTACATACTAGTTGACAACACGAAGATATCTACACTTCCAATGAGTTCATACATATGATATTTTTCCATCAATTATGTACTTATATAAACAAGGACACACTAGTTAACATTAACTGAGAGAAACAAAAAACGAAGAAATGCTTCGGTGAATAAAGCAAAAAAAAAAATGCACAAAGGCCAAAATGACACACAAGTGACCGTTCAAAGTTGAAACTAAATTTTTATCAGGTCAAGCAATTCTAGATTTGAATCAAAGTAGCCAGGCATAATCTTTGGTACACAACTAGCAGAATAACAGGAATGCATATATTCTCAAAATAAAATATTTGATCCCTTTTGAATTTTGAATTGAACAGACTTTCAGTTCACACTTTTAACATGAAAATGGGGCTGTGGTTTTACTCCTAATTGATATTGATATTATGTGTAGGTTATTTAACATTTAGCGATGCTCTAGAGGAAGATTGAGCAACCAAAAAAATCATGTAAGGAAATGGTCTTGTCCAACAACATAAATTATCATCTAAAAATGAAAACCGGAAAATCATAGCACCAGTTATCAATCAATCAAATATTCAATAATCTCTATCGACAGCAAACAACGTTATTCATTCACTACCAAACAGTAACAATGGATAGTCGGATCAACCCTAGCTCACCCCATCCAGTTTAATAAGTACAAAGATCTGCAAAGCCTTTGCGGCCCCATAACGATTGCAATCACCAAACCTTTATCAGGATCAAAGATAAAAGGAAAAAAAGATAACGCTTTTAGGTACCGTCGCTCACCCGTGAAGAACTGCGGGAACTTGACGGGCAATATGACGGCCTCCTGCAGCGCCTGCTTGGCGCTCTCAAGGCCGGCAACGTCGTTCCACTTGACGTTGGGCTTCTCGGTGATGATGGCGGAGTTGAGCCCCGCCCTCAGCTTGGACTGCTCGGAGTCATCCCCTCCGTTGCCCCCGTCCCCGTCCTTGCCCTTGGTCTTGGGGCGCGTGGCGACGGCCGCGTCGCCGCCGTTGGCCCCAGGCCCCGCGCCGCCCTCATCGAGGACCGCCCGGATCTCCTCGGCGCGGCGGAGGTACTCGGTGAACTTGGCGGTGATGGCCTCCTTGATCTTGGGGTTCTTCTCGTACTTGAGGTGGGTCTTGAAGTACTCGAGCGCGTTCATGTAGAGAGGGAACGCCTTGACGTAGTTGCCGGCATTGTCCTCCTGGACCGCCTGCTTCACGTACTCGATCGCCTGCTCCTTGAAGTTGCTATACATCGGGTTAGGCCCAGAGGCGCCGCCTCTGCGGCGGGCACCCGCGGATCGGAGGGGGGATCGGCTGGATTGGGCACCGCGGCGGCTGATTCGCGAGGAGAGCGGAGGGGCGGCGGGCGGTTGCTTGGTGCTGGGGTTTGACGCGGTGAGGAGAAGACGGGATGCGCAGGAGGAAAGGGGAACGAAGACGAGACGAGGAGGGAGAGGAAAGGAAAAGATGGGAAGGGAGAAGCGTGTTTTGGCTGCGATTTTTTATTTTTTTTATTGGGCTTGTTACGAAGGAAAGAAAAAACTGTTGACGATTTTGACTAAGGACCCTTCCTTTTCTGGTTTTTCTGATATGAGTACCTTGTGATGGTTTTAAGTTTCCCAAATGCTTCTTTTCGCAAGATCGTGCAGAGACACTTTAGTAGTGTGCATGTACTAGAATAGAAGCAAAATAAATTACAGATGAACACCTGCTGCTGCCGCTGCCAACGGAGGTGAAGAAGTCCGCGACATTAGAGTTTGGGGTTTCGAGGATTTCCATGCTCTCCGGGCTTAGAACGAAGCTTCCAGGGAGGACGCACGAACCGACATTGGTGGTGGTCAAGACAACGGCGGGGCGGTGGGAGAGGTCGATTGGGCAGTGTCGGCGGCAGGGGCGACGACCAAAGAAGAAGAAGAAGGGGTTATGATTAGTGTGGCGTTGGTGGAGGGTGGTGGGGAGGCGGCGGTTCACCACCTGAGCAGGGGAGGGGTTGAGGCAAGGGCGCTCACATCGGATCTCAAGCAGAGAGCTTGGGTTAGGGGACATGGTCGAGGGTGGCGACGGAGGCGACGTCGACGTAGTCAGAGCCGGGTGGAGTGAGGAGGCTGCGGGGGAACATGGGAGAAAGGAGGAGGCGTCCACACGAGAGGGGGAGGCGTGCAAACGGAGTCCTCGGCGCCTGCACACGCGGACGCAGGCCATAGGAAAGTCCTTTTAAGTTTTAACGTATTTGAGTCAAAACAATAATAAATTGTCATTTTTTCTTCTTCGTGTGCTAAACGTGCAACCTAGGAGAAAAGAGCACGTAGCATTCATTTGCCTATCTTGATTGTCTAATGAGGTTTATAATGTATAATTTGGTTTTGAAATAGTCATGCAATCTCAAAACAACTCACGGGTTTTCATGATTCAGCCCCCATTTAGCAAGGATTTGGTTGCTTGAAGAAATGTTTATGGAGATAAACTATAGTTATGATTCCTATGATGGACATGTTTTTGATTTCTAGTTCTAACTATACGTGCGCTTGGTAGAGATTTCTCCAAACTACTTCTCTCTAGAAACAATCAAAATCTCTAAATAGACTAAGGCCTTGTTTAGTTTCTCCCCTAAAAGTTTACTCCATATCCCATCAAATATTTAGACACATGCATAGAGTATTAAATATAGATTAAAAAATAACTAATTACACAGTTTGTGACTAATTGGCTCGGTTCAGCTAATCTATAAGCCGCTTGTGCTGATTTGTACGGCTGATTTATTGGGAGAGAAAAATATTATACCATGGCTGATAAGCCGGCTTATAATGGTAGCCGAACAGAGCCATTTGCGAGACGAATATTTTAAGCCTAATTACTCCATGATTTGACAATATGGTGCTACAGTTGAAAGTGCAATCAAGCCTTAATTATGGGTTTTGGTGATAATGACCACGCAATTAGAGAACTAATGAAATTTATAGAGATGACAAGCAGGGAATTTATATTCGAGGATGCTACACGAAATGGATGAGCTCCCAATTACAAATATAGATGGTTTCAAACTCAAAAGAGGTTTAAGATTCTTTTATATCTTGAATTTGAGTATAGCAAAAGCCGTACTATAAAGGGGGACACAATTCTTAAGCTAATATGTGCTACTAAGTGCTCAAACAATCACAAACGTTCTCAGATTCACAGCAAAGACAGTCTACACTTCGCTATTACCCTTGTTGTCTTGCATGGTGCGGCAATGTCGCATTTGAAGAGAGGCACTGACGCACTTGAGTCGCGACACAAGCAAGTTAGCACCCACGCTGACTTCCCCAGATGGCTCTAGACGTATTAAACGGTCTCAGCCCGACCTCAAGGTCGCAGGATCTATCTCGCCCGACCCCAAGGTCGCGGGCTCCGTCTCGCTCGACCTCTAGGACCACGAGCTCCGTCTCGCCCGATCTCAAGATCGAGGGCTTCATCTCGCCCGACCCCTTGGGTACGGTGACCATTAAGGGCTAGGGGTATATATACATTTCTCTTTCCTCCCTAATGGCTATCTGTGATTTAAGTGATCGTTGAGGGCTGGGGGGATATATATACATTTTCCCTTCCTTCCCAATGGGTGACCTACCTCTTCTTCCTCACTTGAGCATGTCCAAAGCAGAGCAGGAGCTCTCTCTCTCCCTCCATTGTTGACCTTAAGCCCTCAAGCAAATCCATTAATTTCCCCATCAATCCTTGAGGAAAAAGGGTCTATAACTCATTTAGAGAGCAGCTCTATTGATTTCATAACTCTAAAGAGCATTTGGTTCATATTTTGGCCGACGGTTGTGTTTGTTACTCTTGGAGCTTGGCTCCTAGCCAGCTAGAGCATTGCCCGTGGAGCTTGCCAACTTGTGTGGCAACCCTGGGAGGTTTTGTAACCATCTCTTGAAGCTAGTAAACTCACCCCTCATCTCAAGTGTTAAGTCTCTTGACTTGAGAACAAGGAAGGGATGAAAAGCTCTAAGCCTTAGTGGCTAACCTCAACAGCAGTGGAGGTAGGCAAGCCTTGGTGGTGAGCCAAACTACGGGATAAATCATTATGTCACTTGTGCTTGATTTTTATTACTTGCATGACATATTGTGGTTGAGGTGATTTCTAATTTTTTTGTTGATCTACTTGTGTGTGATGTTTCTACCACTTCTAGCTCTTGATCTGTAATTGTCATACCTGCAGTAAGCTAGGAATTTTCTTCGATCTAAGTTTTTGTTCATGAATTTTGAACTATGACTCAAAGTTGTCTGTAGATGCAGCAGTGCCGCTGTTCTGGTCCGGTAGTGTTGTAGTGCGACAGTGCCGCCCTCCAGAGCGGCAAGTGCCGCATGGTGAATTTGATAAAAGTTTATGTGTTTATTTTGATAGGCATATTCACCCCCCCTCTAGGCTAACCAGAGATCCTACAAGTGGTATCAGAGCTAGATTACCTCGTGTGCGCTTTACCGCGTGAGGCATGGAGCCCAGGGGAGGATCCGGTGTTGTGAAGCCCATCAACGTTGATCTAGAGGACATTGGGCTACATGACACCGATAGCAGTGAGCTTAGTGCCTCTACAGCGAGCAACTCTACGCTCCCGCAGCTAGAGGCAACCGATGCCGAAAAAGCTCAAAATGGAGAAGAAAGAAAGAAGAAGAAGGGCGGCTAGAAAAGAGAAAAGAGAAGTAAGAGAGAAGAAGAAGGAGCAGCAGCGGTTAGAAGAGAAGAAAGCAAGAAAAGAAGAAAGAAGACTCAAGAGAGAAGCTAGAAGAAAAAGAAGAGAAGCAAGAAAGAAGAAGGAATAAGAAGCAAAAGCCTCCAATGCATCTTCAAGTGAGCTATCTAGCAGCTCCGAAGATGGTGATGATGATGAGTCCTACCAAGTGCATAGCAAGAAGGATAAGAAAGAAAAGGGCAAGAAGAATGACGACAACAAATATGCTGCCGTATCCTTTAACTATTCTTCTATGTCTATGACTAACCATAATCGCAAGCCTTTCATCAATGTGCCCATAGGCAAGTTACCTCATTTCGATGGGACTAACTTTGTCAAGTGGAAGCACTTGATGAGAGCCTATCTTATAGGTCTTCATCTCGGCATTTGGGTGGTTGTTTGTAATGGATTTGAGCCACCGGTTGATCCCAAGAATCCAACCATAGAAGAAATGAGAATCATCCACCTCAACGGTCAAGCTACTAGTGTGCTACTTAGTGCCTTGGATGGTGATGAGTATAATAGAGTGATTGGTGTGGATGTTGCCAAGCAAATTTGGGATATTTTGCATCTTGCACATGAAGGGGTTGACAAAAGTGAGAAAGGACAAGAATTGATTTATTGATATCCAAGCTCAACTGATTTGTTATCTTAGATGGAGAAGGGCCACAAGAGATGTTTGATAGGTTGATGACAATGGTGGGCAAGATTAGAGGCTATGGTTGTGATGAGCTAGATGATCATAAAGTTGTCAAGATTATGTTGGAAGCTTATTCACCTAGAAATGATACCATAGTCACTCTAATTAGAGACAAGAAGAAGTTTGAGTACTTCACACTAAATGATGTACTTGGGAGGATCTTGACCTTTGACATGCAAAGAGAAGAAGCAAATGAGAGGAAGAAACTTGGAGAATTACAAGCAAAGTTAGAGGGCATCAAGATCAAAGATGTAGCTCTCAAGGCCAACAAATCAAACAAGCAAGGCTCTATAAGCAAGTCCAAGATCAACCAACAAGCTTCAACTAGCAAGCCCAAAGCAAGCAAGCAAGTTCAAGAAAGAGTAGAGACCACATCATCTTCAAGTGAAAGTGAAAATGATGATGATCAATAGAAGAAAGTTGATGATGTTGCTCTCTTTATGAAGAGGTATCACAAGGGGCTAAAGAAGCAAGGCTACATGGTAGTGAAGAGAAGCTTTCCAAACAAGAAAAAGAGCACATGCTACAATTGTGGAAGCACCAATCACTTCATTGCCAAGTGTCCATATGAGATCAAGGACAACAAATACAAGAAGGACAAGAAAGATGAGAAGGCAAACCGTAGAAAGAGCAAGAAGTACATGGGAGAGGCTCATATTGGGCATGAATGAGACTCATCTAAATAAAGCACAAGTGAAGAGGATGAGAAGGTTGTAACTATTGCTATTCACAAGTCATCCCCTACACCAAGGCTCTTCAACGACATGTCCGATGATGACTACTACTCCCCTCATATTTGTCTCATGACAAAGGGTGAGAAGGTAAAATCCAAATCGAAGGCCAAATCTCCTCCACCTCCTAGTGATATCTCTAGTAGTGATATTAGTGATAGCTCTAGTGACGATGAATCTAGTGATGAAGAAATAAACATGATAACTAAAAATTTAGATGGAAAGACCAAATTATTCATCACTAAGCTAATGGAGGATCTAGAGAGTGTCCAAGCCGAGCTAAAATCTAGAGAATACACTCTTATCCAACAAGAGGATATCTACATTGCTAGCAAAGAAGCTCTTGCATTAGAGAGAAGTGAGATAGAATCCTTGCGCAAGGCTTTGGCCAAAGAGCAAGAGGACCATGATATCACAAAAAAAGCAAATAAAGCTCTCAAGAAAAAGTATTGTGACTTAGATGAAAAGCACAAAGAACTTGAGATGCAATATAGCATTCTTTGGGATAGCAACTCACATCTCACTAAGGCAAAGGAAACCTCTACTCCCTCCACTAGTCAAGGTTGTAGAAAATGTTTTAATCTTGATTTGAATGCCTATTCTACTAACCTTGCAAACATGGAAGCTATGGGAAAGGAGATTGCTAGGCTCAATGAAGTCATTGGAAAAGGGTGGATAAGTGTGACCCAATCCAATGACAAGAAGGTTGATGAATCAAAAGGGCTACAATTTAAGCAAGAAAGGCATCCCTCAATCAAGCATGGGCTTAGACACACAAAAGGAGCCAAGACAAATAGAAGAAGGATAGTGAATGGCTATGAGTATGTGCAGTTTAAGAGGAATGGCAAAATTAGTATAGATCAGCCTGCACAGACTGTGGCAGTGCAGCGTCCCTGAGCAGCGGTGCCGCAGTAAAGGGCGACAGTGCCGCGCCCCGCAAAATGGGAAGTGTTGGTACAGAAAGTGACCAACTAGTGAATATTTGTAGTTTTGCCGTACGTTGTGATCGGAGGTGACCTAGCACTCAATGACACTAGGGTTTATACTAGTTCAGGCAACAGTGCCCTACAGTCCATTTTGAGTCGGTCGGTGACTTTATTCTTGAGTCCAGGTGCTCAAAGTCTGTAGTGGGGTTACAAACGAGAAGGGGAAAGATGGGGTGTACTGAGAGGTCCCATTGGCTCTGGTCAGAAGGGCTGAGAGCAATAGGGGCTCCGCTATGAGCTAAGTGTTCAAGCAGTGTGCTTGAGGTCCGAACCTGGCGTTTCTGTGGTTGTGAGGTAGTGAACTTGATCGATCTAATGAATCTGAAGGGACTGAGCTTGAATCAACTTGGGTTAACCTGGTCTATTGGGAGAGAGCGCATCCCCTTTTATAGATGAAGGGGATGGCCTTATAAGTGAGAGAGAGAGTATGAATGCTTCTAAGCCTTGTTGCCCATGTCGATGGGTACAGGATGATGGTAGGCGCCTATAATACTATTAGATGTCAGATGCACATGGGAGGTCCATCGTCTTGTTTGGGTATGACAGATGTCGGTACCTACATATACTGTTGATGCCCAGAGACATGTGAGGAGTTTCACCATGTGCTGCTCGGTACGGTAAATCTCGGTGCCCACAACACTATTGATGCCCAGAGGGATGTAGGGGGACCTTACCATATGGGAGTCAATGGCACCAACAACACTATAGAGGGAAATGTCGGCGCCTACAATACTGTTTGTGTCAGGGCGGTTATGAAGTACTGTTCCGTGCAGGGTATAGTCCCTGGTACAGTGGTTTTGACTTGTGAGCCTTACCTTGCTTTTCTCCACACGTCTCCTAGTCCCTATCGAGCGGGCGTCCCCGGTCGATTGATCTCAGTCGGCTCTGATCGTGCCAGTCGGAGAAGGACAGTGAGCAGGGCTTCTGTGAACCCCGGTCAGAGACGTGGGGTTAGAGTCGGAAGTAGTCCTTAGGCTAGGCCTTCCGATCGGAGATGCTGTCGGAGGCGACTAGAGTCCGAAGTGAGTGCTCTAGTCGGAGAGGTGGGCCTGAAGTGAGCGCTCTGGTCGAAGAGGTGACCAAAGGAGTCGACAAGCGAGCGCTGTTCCTCCTCGGCTAGACCTTCTGATCGGTGACTAGACCACCCTTCTAGCTTGTTGTTTTAGTCTCTTGGGCTGGCCCATGAGTTACGTGCTGTCTGTTTTGGGCCGAGCCTGGGTGTGGAAGCTAGTCTACGAGGGACCCCGGGTTTACGAACCCGATAGGAAGGCTACCAATTCTGTTCCTGATCAAATTAAGCCTAAGAAGAAGGTGTACCGGCAGAAACAGGTTTTCTAGAAGCCTAAGGAACTAGTGTGGGCCACCAAGGATAAGCATGCCTATTGTTGAGGACCTAATATCAGGGTACCCAATGAGGTGGAACTAATAACCATCAAACATTGACACTTCTGGTCAGACAAGAACGCTACTGCGCTTCTTGCCTGAATGAAAGAAGATTGGTTCTGCCTCGCCCGACTACCGAGGGCTAGACTCCACCTTGCCCAGTGGCTAAGGCCTAGACTCCACCTCACCCGACCCCCAGAGGCTTGGCTCCACCTTGCCCGACGGCTAAGGGCTAAACTCTGCCTCATCCGACAGCCCGAGGGCGGGCTCCACCTCACCCGACGACTGAGGGCTAGCTCCACCTCGCCCGATGACTGCACCCTGATCCTTCATAAAGATGAGCACAGGGTATGATAGGACATTCGAGTCAACCATAGTATCGAGGGTCATGCCCTGTACGCCTATGGGAAGGCACCGCCAGTATACGATGGGATGGGCACTTTAAGCCCTTTCTGACCTAACAGTGCCCGAACAGTGTTGTAGGCGCTAACATTTGTCCCACAGTGTTGTGGGCGCCGCCATAAGTCCTCGGACGTGGATACTAACACAAGCATGCGACAACCACTATGATCCAAGATAGAATTCACATCACCTACAGTGACGGACGTAGGGTCACTTCCCCGCCTACTCCCCGGAGGGTTGCCGCTTGGCCCTCTGACATGCCGCACCATCCACCGATGAAGGATGGGATGCACCCACTTGCTGACAGAAGCCAGGGCATGGCCCTATAAGGATCAGTGAACACACCATCTCTAACATGGTTTGCCATGTTAGCAGGGTAGGCACACAGGAAAAGGAAGACCCGGCTCCCCCGAAGGACCTTCTCTACCTTTGGTTTTTTCCTCTTCCTCCCATCTGTAACCCCTGCTCTTCCTTGGTCTATAAAAGGGAGGGCAAGGCACCCCACTAAAGGGACCGACTTTTGATGGATTGTTTGGGACACACAACACATAGTTAAGCAGCAACCGAGCTCTTGGCGTCCTTTCGACCCTTCCATCGGAGACATGGAAACCGTCCCGTCCCTCTCTCGGCCTGTTTGTACCCCCTACTATGAACCTTTTTTGGTACTAATAACATGAGTAGTAGCGGACTAGATGTAGGGACATTCTTCCCGAACTAGTATAAACCTTGTATCCTTTAGTACACTATCCGAGCCTAACACGCAACAATTATAAATTTACTAGCCGGTGTTTGTTTGAAACACCGACAGTTGGCAGTGCCAGGTAGGGGCCTTTGCGCGTTCTAAATCATGCCTCGGATGGCTAGCCATGCAATTAGCTGGGTCCTAGGCACACATGTGCGTTTTGGTGACCTAGACTTCGTTGTCACAGTGGGAGGAGAGTTGGCATGGGCCCACGCCGCCATCTAGTCTCTCCCCTCCGTCAGCTTCAACTACGAGAGGCTTGACCGCCAGCCTGGTGTCTCCCTTGGACCCTAGCCATCCAGGGAGGACCCGCACCTGCCTCACCCTCTCTCCAGAACACTCTACATAGAGTGCCCCGATGGCGCTTCCATTCGGTCTCCATAATGCCACGGCAATCGTTAGCCACCTTGTGGCGCAGCGCATGATCCCGTCCGCCACGAACAACGAGTTCGTGGGGATGATCGAAAGCATCACGGAATCCCTCCATGGCCTTCTCAGCAGAGGGCCTAGGGTCAGACTCTAGGCTCTGACTCCAGTAGTAGGAGCCATCACCCCTCTCGAGAATGTTTCATGGCAGAAACCCCTGAAGGGACACGTTGAAAGCGTCTTCGTGGATGCGGCTACCCCAGCAGGCAACCTCAGGGGACGGAACCGAAGAGGGAATAGTAGCCCCGCCTCACGTAGGGGTGGAGCAGCTGAGAGCCTAAAAGTGGGAGATAAACGAAGCTGGACAATAGCTTGTTTGGGAGTACGTGGAGGTCGATCAGGAGATCGAACGCCATGGAAACAGTGGGCGCACATGCGCCATGGCCCATGACATAAACCGAAGGATCATCGCCGATGATGAAACCCTTCCTCACTTTGCTCGAGCAAGCCAAAACATCACCACCACAATGGCTTTGCTCCATGGCCTTCCAGAAGCCGCAACGCCCGAGGATCATCGGGCCCACCATGAAATTTGCACGCTACTTGAGTGTGCGGTAGCGCAGCAGGAGGAGAGCTCATTGTTTCACTGATGCAAGCTGGACACCAGCTAGCATACACCCTTGGTGTGCCCCACTAGGGATGCATCAGTCCACCAAGTGCCACAAGGCGGCGGGCAGTGCACTGTGATCCCGGTACATCAATGTCTCGGCCACAACCGTGATGTACGCAGCACCCTCGACACCCGCTAGACACACCTATAGCAACCCGAGGGAAGGACCCCACCATGGCTATCATCCTTGATGCGGCAGACACTACAATAGCGGCGAGGACTGGAGCCCGAGCCCTGACCTGCTAGGGCCTCAGGCCTTCAGCCGACACATCCTCAATGCTGCATTCCTGCCAAGGTATCGACCACCTACCAATATCCCTAAATACTCCAAAGAGACTAAACCTGGCCTTTGGCTCAAAAACTATCGGCTTGCCTGTCAAGCCAGTGGTGCGGAAAATGACTGACTTCATTATCCGTAACCTTCCACTATTCTTGGCTGATTCGGCACGAGCATGGTTGGAACACCTGCCAGTCCAACGCAATCCAAAGTTGGGTGGACCTGAAGGAGATCTTTGTGGGAAACTTCCAGGGCATGTACAAGCACCCTAGGAACCCATGGGACCTCAAGAACTGCCATCAGAGAGTCAGTGAGACCCTCCATAGGTACATTCAGCATTTCTCCCAATAGTGCAATGAGCTCCCTAATGTCGTTGACGCCAACTGTGATAGGAGCCTTCTTGTCTGGGATGACCTATGAGTCCTTGGTTCATAAGCTAGGACGCAAGGGCCCGTGGACCACCAAGGAACTCCTAGGACATCGCCACCAGCCACACCTCAGGAGAAGAGGCGGTCGAAGCGATCTTCAGTCACCTCGAGGGCAAGGCAAGGCAGGGACAAGGGTGCCAATGAAGACACCTACAATCGTTCCACCAAAAGGAAGAATAAGAAGCAACGGCGTGAGGACTCACTCATGGCCACTGCTTGACCATAAGGGTGGATGGAAGCCTATGGAGGGTACTCTGAACCACTTCGAAAAAATGCTCAAAGGGCCGTGCCCGAACCACGCCTTTCCCGTAAAGCATCCGTTCAAGGACTGCAGCCTCATGCGAAAGTTCTTATCCAGAAGCTCCAACAAAGGAGAGCAGGGGAAGGAACCTACCCCCACTATGGACGATGCCGAGGAGAAGGACGACGGCTTTCCAACACTCGACGGCTACCTTATGATCTTTGGAGGCTCAGTGGCCTATGACTCCAAACGCCGTCAGAAGGTCACACGCCGCGAAGTCTACACGGCCCAACTAGACACACCTCCCTTCCTCTAGGAGGTTGGAATCCATTATAACCTTCGATCGGACAGACCATCTTGATACCATCCCACACTCGGGGAGATATCCGCTTGTGGTTGACCTAATCGTCGGCCCAAAGCGACTCACCGAAGTGCTGATGGATGGAGGCAGCGGCCTTAACATCATTGTGGGGGGGGGGGTATGACCCTGGATACCCATGGTAGACCACATGGGCTGCGCCCCTAGGGGTGGCCCAGCCCATAAGAAGAAGCCTTGCGAGGCACAACTCTACTTGGTGCCCTTCCGTAAGACATCAGGAAGATATCCTAAAGATACTATGAGATCTGTTAGGATATGTATGATCCCAAGATTCCTGTAATCAGTTATTACTTTCTGGTTATCTCTTAGATCTAACCGACTTGTAACCCTGCCTCCCAGACTATATAAGGCGGGCAGGGACCCCCTCTAAAATTACGGCATATCATACGATAGCTAATACAAACCAATAGACCACAGGAGTAAGGTATTACGTCATACTGATGGCTTGAACCTGTATAACTCGTGTGTCTCTGTTGCCTTCTTGTTCTTGATCTCACGCTCCTCTACCGATCAATCTACCTTCATGGGATACCCCTCGGAGGACTGCCGATGATAATCTATCGATAGTTGATGCACCTAGGTAGGGGTTGTGCGTGCTATTTCCTTGTCGAACAAGATGGTTTTTTCTGTAGGCTCTTTGTCCCTTCCACAGCCCGGCCAGATCTTCACTGGTCGGATCCATCTCATGGATCATCAACGATGACAGGAGTCGAAGAGCTCCTCGAGCTGGAGCAGATCGGTTCTGTGCTGGCCACCCCTGCACCTACAACTGTAGATCCGATCTCAGAGGTGATTCCAAGGTCTCTTTCGACAATAACTCGCTTGTCTACTTCCTCGCTACCAGAGGAGGCCGATCAACAATGATGATCTGATCGAGTCCTTCGATTGGGTCGGACTGAAGCTCGCTGATTGTCTCTCCGTCGCCTGAATCGGCACTAGACATTCTAGTTCAGCGCCGACCACCCTCTGATCCGAATCTATCGAAGGGTGCTCGGGAAGCTGCAATGGCTATGGCCCTACCTTTCGGATTCTCCAACACCGCCACCACTTACTAGCACACCCTAAGGGGTAGACTCGCCGACCAGATCACCAGTCCAGCTCCTGCCGGTTGTCAACATGCTACACTTAGGCCGAAGCCCCGGGGCGCACCTCCAGACCATCCCTAGAAGAAACTCCAGGCTCCGAGTCTTCAGGGCTCTATGGAGACCCTCGCCGAAACCCTCTCCGATCAGTTTCTCCCCCCACCCTTCCAGGGGTGCGCGCTGATCTTCAACGTCAGCATCGACAGCCCTCCTCGGAACGATGAAACCAAGGAGGAGCACGCTGCTCAGGAGAACCAAAACGTCAATCGCTCATAGCGGTGAGAAAACGAGGCAAGCCATCGCAAGGGCCGAGGCTGCTCAAAATAATCGGCTTGACTCTCAAGGAAGACCGCTCCTACTCTACCACTGACCTTGACAAAGAATTTCTCTGCAGTCGATGGCCACGGCGTCTTCAAGACTCCAAGCGCTAATTTGGCAGTAGCCGCCAACGAGCTCGCTCGTTTCCCTCAAACGCCCGAGCTCACCAAGATCGCCGCCATACTTAAAGCGGCTCACTATCAGGTCAATGAGATCCACTGAGGATCAGAGACCTTCATGCTCTACGAGCACGATTCACCAATCAGCTACGCCGAGGTCCAATCGCCGCCCAAGTCAAAGCTGTTTTGCCGACCAGTCATTACCTCTCCAAGGGGGACCTAGGGGGCATTGCGCCGAACACCATCGCCAACATGACCAGGAGGTCGAACAGGATGCTAGAGTACATCTTAGCAACCTCCAGGATGCGTGGTGGCGTATCGAGCACCGTCGCTTTGGTCGCCATGAAGACGAAGTACGTCATCGCCTAGGATTACGAAAGGGAGTACCCGCAACCCGGACTCAGTCCTCGAGCCTATCCCCAACCACAATGTCGCAGATTACGGTGTCGACAATCCTGAGGGGCCTCTAGCTTTCACAAGGGCACTCCAAACGCTTCGATGGCCTCAGTGGTTTTAAGATCACCAGGGTCGAGCCCTACGAAGAAGAATGAACCCAACTTAGTGGCTGTAGGCTTATGCTACTGTCGTCCGTGCCACCGGAGGAGACACCAGCATTATGGCAAATTATCTCCCCGTCATGCTCATGCCGCCCGCCATGAGTTGGTTCACCAGCCTTACGCCAGACTCCATCGGCTCGTGGGAAGAGTTGAAGAAAGTCTTCACCGACTAACTATATGGCCACGTGTACTCGACCCGGCACGAAGCATGATCTCAGCCGCATCAACTAGAAGCCATTCGAGCTCCTTCGCAGCTACATCCAGCGTTTCTCTGAGATGAGGAACTCTATCCCCAACATCACGAAAGCTGAAGTCATCACCGCCTTTATCCGAGGACTCCACCATCGTGAGCTTCGCTCCAAATTCAACCATAAGCCGCCGATCGGTATCGGCGAGATGATAACCACCGCCAACCAGTACGCCGATGCAGAGGAAGTCGAGGTGCGCTTCAACAAGGATGCGGGCACTCAGCGACCACCTCACTAATACGATGATTCGCCCCGATGACCGATGTCATAATGACCGCCGCCACGACGACCATAGCTATCATCGCGACAGCTGGCCGTGATCGAACAAGAGGACACAGGCCAGGCCAAAATCGCCGCCGCCGGCCAGAACACATCTTCACCACTGCTAGTCAACCCCACGCCAAGCGTAACTATGACGAGCAGTACCAAAAGATACTCGACGGCCCATGCCCTCTTCATAAGAACTCTAAACACAAGATGAAGGGCTGCATCGGTCTAGCCAAGGAGTTCTAGGACAAGAGGCTTGACGACGACGCCAACAATGGAATAGGAGGTTGCTGACCTCCTGGGAACAACAACAATGCCTTTTAGGACCATGATAAGGTGGTCGTCACCATTTTCAGGGGCCTCGCCCCCACTGAGAGTCGAAGGGAACTGGAAGCTTGCCGCTCGACAAGTGCTCGTCGTCGCTTTAGAAGAAACTATCGCCGACCCCAGCTATCGTCCATGGTCTGAGATCCCCATCACCTTTAGCAGGGCTGACCAGTGGGCAGACATACCATATACAGGGCATTTCCCCCTCGTCCTGGACGTAACCGTCCAGAAGGTGCTATTCAGAAAAGTCCTTATTGATGGTGGTAGTGCTTTGAACCTACTCTTCATCAGAGCCCTAAGGGAGTTGGGCCTCGCGATATCAGATCTCACACCCTCGGACTCCTCCTTCTAGGGTGTGGTACCTGGAAGGGCATCCTAGGCCACTTGGAGAGATCACCCTACCGGTACAGTTCGATATGGTAAGCAACTATCACATCGAGCATATCAACTTCTACATCATCGACTTCGACACCACCTACCACATCATACTTGGTCGGCCAGCTCTAGCCAAATTCATGGCTATACCGCACTATGCATATTTGGTGTTGAAGATGCCTTCACCTACCAGAGTCCTGGCTCTGTAGGCCAACCTTTCCATCGCCTATGCCTGTGAGATAGAGAGTCTCACCCTCGCTGAAGCCACCGACCTCTCCATCTAGATGGCTAGCATGGTCGCCGAAGCTCGGATAGTACCCGCCGATGACATGGAGATTCTAGAGCTTGAGCTTCCCCGCGCCTCCACCAAGTCCAAGGAAATCAAGGAGGTCAGCCTTGGCCTCAATGACGCTTCCAAGACCATGAAGATTAGGGCTCATCTTGACCCCAAATAGGAAAGCGCGCTCGTCTCCTTCCTACGTGCCAACGCCGATGTGTTTTCTTGGAAACCTGCAGACATGCCGGGGGTACCATGGGAGAAGATCGAGCACTCCTTGAATGTCTCGCCGACCGCCAAACCAATCAAGCAGAAACTTCGCCGATTCATGCCAGACAAGAAGGAGGCTATTAGGGTAGAAATAAAATGGCTCTTAGCTACCGGGTTTATAAAAGAAGTGTATCATCCAGATTGGTTAGCAAACCCTGTTCTCGTTCGAAAAAGAATAAAGAATGGAGAATGTGTGTTGATTATACTGATCTTAACAAACACTACCCTAAAGACTCCTTCGGCTTGCCTCGGATAGACGAGGTTGTAGACTCTACCGCCGGCTGCGAACTACTCTCTTTCCTTGACTGTTACTCTAGCTATCATCAGATCTCCCTCAAGGAAGAAGACTAGATAAAGACATCATTCATTACACCTTTTGGAGCATACTGCTACAAAACTATGTCCTTCGGACTCCAGAACGCTGGGGCTACCTATCAAAGGGCCATTCAGATGTGCCTTGACTAGCAAATCAGCCGCAACGTCGAAGCATACATTGATGATGTGGTCGTCAAAACCAAGACCGCCGACAACCTTATCGCCGACCTCGAAGAAACCTTCGCCAATCTGAACAAGTACCGATGGAAACTGAACCCTTCAAAGTGCATCTTTGGAGTTCCATCTGGTATACTGCTAGGCTACATCATCAGTGCTCGAGGCATCGAGCCTAATCCTGACAAGGTCTCCGCCATCACCAATATGAAATGGCCAACATATGTCAAGGATATACAAAAGCTTATAGGTTGCATGGCTGCTTTAAGCTGCTTCATATCATGCCTCGGTGAAAAAGGGTTACCCTTCTTTAAGCTCCTCAAGGCCTCCGAGCACTTTTCCTGGTCGGAGGAGGCAGACTCAGCTTTCGAACAGCTCAAGTTGTTCTTGATAAAGCCACCGATCATGACAGCGCCAAGGCCAGATGAGACTCTACTCATATACATCGCCGCCACTTCTCGCGTCATGAGTACAGCTATCAGTCGTCGAACGCGAGGAAGCCGGGAATGCTTACAGGGTGCAACGTCCGGTCTACTTTATCAGTGAAGTACTCAATGAGCCAAAAACTCGTTATCCTCAGGTACAAAAGCTGTTATATGCAATTCTAATAACATCGCACAAGCTCTGGCATTACTTCAAATACTATAAGATCGCCTGTGGTCACTGAGTTTCCCCTAGGGGACATTCTTCAGCAACAAAGAAGCCAATGGCCGCATCATTAAGTGGGCTATTGAGCATCAGCACCTATTCCATTGAATTCAGAAGCAGACCTACCATTAAGTCACAGGCACTCGCTGACTTTGTCACTGAATGGACCGAGATCCAAGAGCCCATCGCCGCCGCTTGCCTCGAGCACTGGGTGATGTACTTTGATGGCGCCCTTAACATCAACAGTGCTGGTGCGGGCATTCTATTCATTACGCCGAACTAAGGATAAGCTACGTTACATTCTTTGGATACACTTCCCGACCTCCAACAAAGCTGCAGAATACGAAGCATGTCTCCATGGTCTTTGTATAGCCGTCGCGCTCGGCGTCAAATGCCTCATGGTGTACGGGGACTCCACATTGGTTATCAACCAGCTGAACAAAGACTGGTCCTATTCCAGTGAGAAGATGGACGCATACTACTGCCGAAATCAGGAAGCTTGAAGGGAAGTTCTATGACATCGAGTACCACCACATGGTACGAGATCAAAATCAACCAGCCGACCAGCTCTCAAAAATAGGTTCGTCTCGCACCGCGGTTTCACCGGGGGTCTTCGTGCAAGATCTCCTAGGTGCCATCCATTAAAGAAGAAAAGGAAGTTGAGGAGGTTCCCCTAGCCGAGCTAGTTGGTACTTGTGGTGCCTTCACCGGTCGCTGATTGGAGGGAGCAATTCATTAAGTACCTCACCAACTCTGAAGTACCCGCCGACAAGACCGACACCGAATGACTAATCCATCGAAGTAAGCACTATGTGTTGGTAGATGGTAACTTGATGAGGAAGAGTGCGAAGGAAGGGATGTTGCAGAAGTGCATCCCTCAAGACGAAGGAGTGAAGCTACTTCACGAAATTCATTCTGGTTCTTGTGGCAATCACGCGGCCTCGAGAAACCTGGTTGGCAAAGCTTTCCGAGCTGGCTTCTACTGGCCCATGGCCATCTCCGATGTAGAAGACCTCATCCTGGCACTGTGAAGGATGTCAGTTCTTCGCAAGCAAATACACGTACCGGCACAGCAATTGTAGACCATCCTAGCTTCTTGGCCTTTCGCATGCTGAGGACTAGGACTATGATTGGGCCCTTCAAGCCAGCGCTAGGAGGTTTCAGGTATGTATACAGTCGCCATTGATAAGTTCTCCAAGTGGATCGAGTACAAACCGCTCATTTCAGCTAATGCAAAGAAAGCAGTCGACCTCTTTGAAGATATCATACACAGGTTCGGTCTCCCGAATAGCATTATCACCGACCTCAAAACCATGTTTACCGGCCATCATTTTTGGGATTTCTATGAAGGTCGGTGCATCTCCGTTAAGTACATTTCGGTTGCTCATCCTAGAGCTAATGGCTAGGTTGAGTGGGCTAATGGTATGATCCTTGACGCCCTCAAAAAGAGGCTATATCAGAAAGAAGAAAAGCATCAGGGCAGATGGCTCAAAGAACTACCGGCTGTGGTCTGGGGACTGCGCACTCAAGCTAGTCGCAGTACCGGTGTGTCTCCATATTTTTTGGTCTATGGCTCAGAGGCCATACTACCAGCAGATGTTGCCTTCTAGGGCACCCATGGTGGAAAATTATGTTGAAGAGCAGGCCATGGCTGTTCGGACAGAGGACATTGATCGGGTCAAGGAAGAACGCCTGATCACCTGTATCCGCACAGCCAAGTATCTAGAAGATCTGCGAAGGTACTATAACCTGCAACATAAAAGGTCATTCATTCACCTGTCGACGACCTTGTTCTCCACATAAAACAAAAGACCGAAGGGTTGCACAAGCTTTCTTCCCCTTGGGAAGGGCCCTATGTCGTCAAAGAGGTCACCCGACCAGGATCTTATCGCTTATGTGACTTAGATGGGATTGATGTTCCAAACTCATGGCACATCGAGCACCTTATACGTTTCTACCCTTGAAACGCTCCAGATATGTACTCTCCATTTTATGATGAATAAAGTTTCGGTCTCCATAATTTGTCTCTATTTTTCCCCCTTTAACTTTTGATCTCCGCGTACGGTCGCCGAACCATTACGATACTCCATAATGATCTCCAAAACGTCAAACACGATTTCTCCAAAACACCGAACACAATTTCTCCAAAACCCTGAACACGATTTCTCCAAAACACCGAACACGATTTCTCCAAAACGCCGAACATGATTTTCTCCAAAACTGCCGAACATGATTTCTCCTAAACACCGACCACGTTTTTTCCAAATCGCCAGACTCGATTTTTCCAAATCGCAGAGCATGTTTTCCATATAGCGAAAACATTCTTTGATCAGAGAGTAACATTTTTTCTTTATTCTCTTCAGAGAAGACCTAGTCTTTGACTTCTCCCTACACTGTGCCACGGGCTCTGCACTGTATGTCATGGGTGGTCGGCTGTAGTTCCTGGGTCATGTCCGTTACTCCTACACGTGCACGGGCTCTGCGCTCGACGTTATGGACTATGGGCTAGCCAAGGCCATAGGGACCAGCAGCAAGCCCACTGGTCGGATGTTACTTGAACTATGCATAACCGCGTTCGTTTTGGAACTTCGAAGATTATTTCGCCAAATTATAAGCAAACTGCATATATTGCATATACAAGCACCTAATGACAAATATTTGATAAGTGTTTGTTTCTTGCGCTTTCACGCTTTCTAACCATACTGTCAAGATATTACGGATGATGTCCACCGAGGAGATCATTATGCTTCGCCACTACCATCATTCTCTCCGAACAGGTATATATCGCTGGCCAACTTTTTTGCCGTGTCCTCCACCTCGTCTTCAAGCCGCTGGGTCTCCGCTTCGCTCAGCCCTTTGGTGTACCCGCCCCCTATCAGCCTTCAGGTCAGTGTCTGGATAGTGGGATCGGATAACAGCAAGGGTGTGGGTAGCGACAGTAACAACGACGTCACGGTTGAAGCTTTTAAAGCTTTCCCATGCCGTCTTGCATCTTTCGATGACAATATCCGGGCAAGGTGGCCTGCCGTCGGGATGAGGAGCAGTTTTCGGTTCGATGCAGTCAAGCACTGGTCTAATTCCAACAACTATGCCGTCAAATTTGTTCCTTTGGGTACGGGCGTCTTGCTCCAACACATCGAATTGTGCCTTGACCCTCCGATGGTAGTCTGCATGCATTTTGAAGTTACATCAGGGAAGACATTAACCTCAGCAGAAAACCCGATCATGGGGTACTCACCGTCTAGCTCCTCGGTCAGTTTGTTCGCTCGCTCTATCGCCTTCGCTTTCTCCTCCCGGAGTTGTTCGAGGGCCAGGCGTAGCTGACCGAGCTCCGCGTCTTGTTCTACAAGTATATCATTCATCAACAAAAGTAATCGTATCCGGCTATGTGAGGCATTTTTGTGGATTGAACATACCTTTTTTCTCCTTAGAGACTTTTTGCAGCTTTTCCAATTGCTCGGAAGCATCTTTCAGTTGTGTAGAGGCAGTGATCAGCTGCTTGGACTTGCTTCAAAGTTGTTCTTTCGTAGTCGCTAGTTGTCTAGATAGGGCCCCCTTCTAGTATTCTAGGTCCCGCGCGTTGGACTCCGCAAGGTCTCGCTCGCGCTGGGCCCTTTGAATATTCTTCTCCAAAAGGTTCATCGCCTCCTTGAGTTTTTTGTTCTCCATGGTGAGGGGCTCCATCCTCTTAATCAACTAGTAATGGTGCTCGGCAGTTCGAGTGATCCCCTGGAAATGCACAATGACAATGATAGAAGGAAACAAACAATGACAACGAAGAATTTTTAGGATTCAGTAT
The DNA here is from genome assembly GCF_019320115.1 of Miscanthus floridulus. Lineage (NCBI taxonomy): Eukaryota > Viridiplantae > Streptophyta > Magnoliopsida > Poales > Poaceae > Miscanthus > Miscanthus floridulus. The sequence continues at coordinate 20,238,571 of NC_089585.1, read as the reverse complement.
CAACCTCGATTTGTTTTACTACTCCACCGAGGGCGGATTTCAGCCTCTTCATTTCTCTAGGGGTGTCCTCTTCCTCGACAACTACCACTTCATCACCACGCTTGCGTAGGATTCGGACGGATTAGGTTCGAGGCTCATCATGAATGATTTCCTCAACCTTGTCCTCCTCTTCCGCTGCAGTAGGGCTCACCTGCAGGGGGGCTCCGTGGTCGGATAGTGGGTCCAAGCATGACATGCAACCCTTCCAGGGGCACCGTTAGCTCCTCGGGCACCCCTAGTCTCACCAACCTAGACTCTGCCGCCTCACTGGCCACTATAGTTTTAGCTCCTGAGGCTCCGGCGCTACCCAACATTGCTTTAGGCATCGTTGCCGAGCCGGCCTCTGCTGATGTCGGTCCCTCATCGTCTCCTAGTGTAACACCTCAGGTGTTAGCCTTGCATAACTTGACTTGCATAACATGAGCATGAGCATCAAGCATTCATAAACAAGCATTTATAATTGAAACATTGGATTGAAACATATGCAACATTTGCTTGTTATCGCATGTTTCCTTGAACATATGCAATTTTTCTCATTATTTCATGTCTCCATGTGTATATGCATATGATCATGAGTGTACACATGTACTTGGTGGATGTAAGTCACACAAACATGTAGCAACACCTAGGTTAGCAAATAGGACATGGTTCATGAAGTCACCTTGCATGAACTAACACTTAAGATTTCATGTGATTAAACTAAATAGCACTATGAGTGACTAATACATGAAATGATGGTATGACCTTGCAATTTGCTTAAACATGTTTAGAGTATCATTATGAACAACTTTGATATTCATGGTTAGGGGTAAATAGGTCATTAAGCCATAGTTTGAAGTGTATCATCTTTTAAATGTGACATGTTTGACCAAGTTTGAACTAGGTGTTAGAGACCTTGCATGGAGGTGGTCACTAAAGTAAAGTTGTAGTATTTGATATAAGGAACAACTTTTATTTTTGGGTCATTGAATGATTCAGCTCCTAACATGTTTGAAATTGGATCACAAGAATCATCAAAACAACAATTTCAACACTTAACAAAAATTTCTAAGTCAAGTTCACCGACAGTGCTGACAGGCCGACCTTGGTCATGATTTTACTCAGTTTTGGTTGCAAATTAGCACAAGTTCATTGAAAAAGAATTGTAGATGGTACTTAGGACTACAACTTTTGTTTTGGAATCATTCACTGAACGGCTTTGTATCGGGAGATAATTCAAATGAAAAACCCGCTGTCAGGCATCACATCGTGAGTCTAAACTAACTAAATCGCTCGGCTCAGTGGCCGACTATCGCCAGGACAGGGCCACCATGTGGAGGCAGCGATGGCCGCACGTCGCCGACGCCCTGCCCCTATGCGGCCAGGCCGGCCAGAGCGAGCCTTTAACACACCAGCGCTCGCCCGCTCCTGTCCGCGCCTTCATTTTCCTTTCCTAGCTCCTCCTTCACCGTTTGCAGCGCCCGCAGCAGCTGCAACCTCAGCACCGGGCGCCGCCATCACCGTTGACGGCACCAGCTCATGCCTAGCTACTTCATCACCACCGCAGCACTCCACCGCCACCCCAGCAACCCACTGCTTCCCCTAGTGCCCGCTGATAGAGCTCGGTAAGCTCTAGCACCACATGCAAGCTCACCGGAGCTCCGCCGCCACCTCCGTCGTCGTGGTTAGACCTAACCCGACCACTGCAGGCCACGATAGAGCGTGAGATAGGTTCACCGTAGTTCAGTTATGCTTGTCCGAGCTCTAGGTTGAGCCGCCGTGGCTTCCACCGGCGTAACGCCGTTGTTCCGCCCTGCCTAAGCCACCATGGCCACCGCCATCGTCGCTAGCGCCGATGAGAGGTCCCACCAAGTAGTCCAATCGACGCATTAGGTCACGGGGATCACCTAGTGAAGACGTCATTACCGACGAGTTCACCGTCGGCGAGCTCTGGCCAGCGCCAGTAGCATAGCGCCGCCTGCTCTGTTCTCATCTCACTGACGCGTGGGTTCTCTGTCAGGCGAGTCCCACCGGTCAGCGGCAGTGAGAGTATAGGATAGTTCATTAATTCCAGATTTTGTACTGTTTTGTAATATTTGTATCTCCAGTTTTGTAGCTTCAAAAATTGTGAAATAAATTTGGTAGTGTTCCTTAGGAAGTGTAGTATTTAGGAAAAATATAGTCTTGATACTTACAGTAGAAATTTTGGGAAGATTTAAATGGAAATTTGAAATGTGTTTTTGAATGCATGCAAATTTGTTTATTTTATATCTAGAGTTCCTGTGCTCCAAAAATTATGAAATTTTTGTGGTAAGCTCTTATTGTCATGTATGAGCTCTGGTAAAAATTTGAGGATCAGTGCATGTATAGATTTATAGTTATAGATTTTTCTTCTATAAATAGTTAATCCTTGTATGAATTTTTATAAATTAATTATGCATCGAATATTCATGAAATTTGTTGGAGGCTATCCTAGTACCATATGGATGCTATGAAAAATGGGAAATCTATTGCTTGACACGTTTCACTAGGGTTTTCTATTTTTGCTATTGTAAGCCTTTTTGTCTTGTCATTTTTGTATAGAATGTTTTACTATATAAAATGGCATGAAACGTTTACAGTAGTCTTTTGATAGAATTATTAAGGCACTGTAAATTTTTGAGAATTTATGAAGTACATCTGGTATATGTTTATTATTTAACCTAAGTATTTAAATAAAATAATAAAGACATTTAAATAAATAGTTTGGGCTTCACCATTATATTTTCTTGAGTGTATTTGGTGTGCTTAAACTGCTTGGTAGATTTTTGTGTTGTCAAACTTTGAATGATTACATGAAGTAGAAGTATTGTTACTTTGTAATGCGAATTGGAAGGATTCCGGACAGATTCTGGAGTTTGATGAGTTGTATGATAAAAATGATGTTTGCTATAAAAATGATTAATGACAAAGTTGTAGATAACTTCATCATATGTCTTGTGTTAAAATTTCAGGACCATAAGTCAAATGGTTTAGGAGTTACAGCTGTTTAAAGTTCGCTTTTCCGATTTTGCTTGCTCTCTAGGAATTTCTAGACAGCACTGATATGATTGTCTGTTTTGCCTAAGATAAGTTGTGAATTAGTTTTTATGAATTAAATAAGAGTTGTAGGTGATTTTATAAGCTTTCCAGAAAGTCTAGTATCACTGCATTTGGATAATTAGAACTCTAGTTATGAGTATAATAAGTAGCTGCTGTTTGTGAAATAGTTGATGAATTGTTGAAGTAGTTAATTGCATAATCAAGAAGAGATATGCACCTACTCAGTAGAACATGATGCACTTGTTAACATATATGCATTCACAATATCTTATGCCATATTCATGCATCTAGGATCGGAGGAAGAAATAACGTTGCTGGAATTCGACGAGGTAGAGGAAGGGGACCAGCAGGAGAATCCTCAAGTCGCAGCTCCCGAAGGCGTGGAGCAGAATCCTGAAGAGCTTCCGGAGTGTCCTGACCACCACCCCACTTCCTTTCTATGAGGCAAGCCCCGGAGCATTCTAAGTCTCCCAGTATTTTACAAATGATTACTTAAGTACTTATGATTGATGCATTAGGTTATAAGAGTTAATGGAACCACTTGATGCATATAAATTCCTTGCCTAGATATTACACCTTTAACCGGTATAGGTCCAGAATCGAACATATGCTTAGCCATGCTTAGACCGATATAAGTCAGGTGATGTCCTGTCACATGTGAGATATAGGTGGATACCAGAGCACGGTTGGCTATATTTGCTATCATGGAACAGAAACCATGGGGTAAAAGAAAATCGAGGCCGGGCGGAGTCTATGCGTAGGTTGACTCATGTGATTCCGTCTGAGCCGATTAAGGACCGTACCATTGTTGGCGCTTCTAACAAGATTAAACGCATGCCTCTCACTTAGCTAGCCAGATAACTCGTTCCGACCGCGAAGCCAAGTAGCTCAACTCAGGCCGGGACCCTGTTCTGTTGTGCGCTCCTTCCGGGGGGCGATCAGACTGAGCCCAAGGGCAGGCTAGGCCTGAACGTCCTAGCATCTGGTGTCCCAGATTGTACGTGGTGTGGTACGGACCTGCTGAAATGTGGACCTAAGTTGTACCAAAGGTGACCTAAGGCTGCCTTCGCGCGATATGCCTAGGGTTTGTGTTAGGAATAAATTCCCAGCTGGTTGAAATCGATTCGAATCGCCGTCTCTCCCAGATAGTGAGAAACTTGGCTAGTCCCAACATCATAGTAACTGTGTTATGGAACATAATGGTTCGAATGAATATGGAATTACAATACCTGTATGGTTACTATTGTATGCTTTTAAATTGATATACCACATGTTTGGCACAGGATAGTTGCTAACCTAGAAATGGATAGTTATAATTAACTTGATAAAGGAATCATAATTGTACAACTAAGTCAATTGCTTTTATGCAAAATGTTGTCAAGTTACCTCCACTTATACAGCCTTGCATAATCCTTGGAGTCGATTTATTTCTGGTTTATGACGGGTAAGTCTAGCTGAGTACCTTCTCGTACTCAGGGTTTTATTTCCCATTGTTGCAGATGGCACTGTGTATCATGCTTATTGCAAGAGTTGCTTCTATCCCACCGTGGATGAGGAGTAAGCCTTGGGCAGGCTTCCTTATTAATCCCTATCTTTGCTTTTGTGGACCAGTGATCCTACTTGGCACTGTATCAAACTATGTTGGAAATTTTATTTTCGAACAGTAATTGCTTCCGCTTTATCTATCAAACTTGGTTTGTAACAACTTTTATTCGTACTCTGATGATGAAAATGTATCTGTAAACTTTATGTAATATGTGGCACGTATGTTGAATCCTGTATGATCTTGGTTGTTGTAATCGTTTATCAAGACCTGTCATGGTACTCGACGGACTACCGGGTTTATATGGGTTCAAGTATGACAGTGCGACCGCTTGCGGGCTACCATTGTACTTGTACTCTTATAAATTGGTCGGTTCTACGACATCCAGCTCCACCTGCAGTGGTTGTTGTTTGTTCCGCCAATCCTCGAGCACTGGGGGACCGTGACATGGGGGCGGCAGGCGTACCTCCGCCTCAGGAATCAGCTTGAGACTGCTTATCAGTCTTGGCTGGATGACTTCGGGTCCTCCTTGTGTTTTGCACTGCATTCGAACATTTGGTCAATCACCCAAAAAATAGAGATCAAATAGCAAAACAATAACAATGCGAGGTTACTTACTGTTTGGTCTGCCGGTGTGCTTTTTTGAATCGGCGAGGCCTATTCGAGCCCCCAGGTGTGGCTATGGGGTCGACCTTCGTGTTATCGGGTGGAGGTCTGTCCTCCTCTACAGTTGGCCTATGCTCCACCTATTGTTCCGGTGTTTGCTCCGCCTGTACCACCGGGTTTCGTTCTGTTTGATGCTCAGGGACTGCCATCGCCTGCTGCTCAGGGGACTACCATCGCCTGCTGCTCAGGGACTTCTTCGCTTCCCCTTGGTTGCTCCTCCATGTGTGTTCTGTGTGAAGTTGTTTGCACGCTAGGGGGGAGGGGGAACTATATTTTCATCATCATTAGACCACTCCATCACCATGGCCCTCCACGGACGGCTGGTCTGGTCGCCGCCTAGTGATATACCGCTCGGTCTGCGGGGAGCGGCCGTCGCCGTTTTCCTCTTCTTTCGAGCTGGCTCGTCTACCGCTGCCCATTTTCCCCAAGATTTCTCCGATAATGGGGGGGGGGGGACGCATCGTATGATCAACATCCGAATCTCTAGATTCTAATGAGATACTGACAGGACTTTCTTTAGGGTTTTCTATTGGTCGGGCATCCACCGCTGGCGGCCATTTAGCTCTCGGCACGTCTGAAAAATATACTGCTCTGTCCTACTGAATGGATCTTTACATAAGTAAGTCAGTTCCCTGCTCGGCAAATCGACATTTGGCCAATGACGGGTAAGATGATTACCTGAGGAGGCAGGTTGGTACAGTTGAAGGCCTTAGTTTATTTTGGCTAGGTAAATGAGGTGCTAGAGGTGAATAGTTCTATGGCGCGGCCTATTACTTCTTTCTTTGACAGCTGTTCAGGTCTCTCCTGGGTTCCGTCGTCGTCGCCCTTGTAGTCAAAAGTAGGATAGGCCATTTCCTTGCAAGGCTAGACACGGCGTACTATGAAGCTTGCTACCACAAGTTCACCTCTCAACTCCATGCTTTGAATCAGGTCAAGGAGCTCCTTCACTTGCTCCATGTCGACACTTCTTGGTCTCTCCAACTAGCTTCTTTGGTTCTCCGAGATATGGTGCACGTCGTAGCGGATGGCCAGGTGGTTCTGTTTCATGTAAAACCATTTGGCATTCCACCCTTTCAAGGAAGTGTTCAGTGGTACGCTGATATAATCGCTAGCCATTCCATCCCGGAGCTGTAGATATACACCGCCGACCACCTTGGAGCCGCCGCCGCCTTTCTTCTTTAGCCAAAATAAATGTCTAAAGAGGTTGAAGTGTGGAAGAATCCCAAGAAACGCCTCACAGAAGTGAATAAAGATCGAGATGTGTAGTATAGTGTTGGGGTGGAGATTGCACAGACTGATCGACCAAAATACCAATAGATCTCATAAGAAAGGATGAACAGGGAACCCTAATCCATGCCTAAAAATAATCTTCAAAGACTACAACTTTATTGGTGTTAGGCATTGGAAAGGGCTCACCAATGGCTGGACGCCATCCGCCAGTGATGCGGTCAGGAAGCATGCCCGCCGTCACCATTCTTTCGAGCTCTGCTTCTCCGGTGTACGACGGTGTCCATTCTTCATCGTAGCTAGCTCCATTTCCCGCTTTCTTTGGGCTTGTTTTCTTTGGGTTCGTGGCTCTCCTCTTTGGCGCCATCGCTCAGATCTGGATACGATCTGGCGTCGGCAGCATTTGTGGCTTTGAATCTAGGAGGTGTGGTGGCTAAGATGGAAGATGAAATGGTGGAGTGGCAAAGGTGGGCGGTGATACTGTTACAACGCACTTTCCCCACCTTTATAACTCAAGGGTTTTTGGGAAACCATTCCCGCGATCTGCGCCGCTGTGATTTCTCCGATGCGCCAAATGGGTCGTTACATGGGCTTCCATGCAAACCGCAGCCCACGGTGCTCATTTATCACTGCCTTCATTGCTCCTTGCCTAAATATCGCTGACTTCTCCACCATTTATTGAGGCTAAGTAACTGACACTATTAGTTATTACTCTGGTTTTTTCTCCACGGTTGGATTACTCATATAACTCCGCCTACAGCTCGGGGACTGGTGGTCTTTTCTGTTGGTTTTAGTTTGTTTTTCTATTTCTAACCCTGGCACCATGTGACTACATCACCTACTATCAGGACTTGGGGACTAAGTGGGCACACTTCACCTTGCGGTGAATGTGCTGTGTTTCTTTTTGGGCCGCGCCCAGGGACTGGATGCCGGCTCGGCTGGTTTTCAGTTTTTTCTTCTAGTTTCTGATCCTGGCACCATAAGACTACATCATCTGCTACCTGGCTCGGGGACTAAGTGGGCACACTTCACCTCGCGGTGAGTGTGTGGGATTTTTTCTTGAAGACTGCATGACTATAGACGAAGATTGACTCCTACAATTTTGTTTAGACTCTAAGTGGGCACACTTGGTTCACTGCGGAGAAATTTTTGATTCTGTACTTGAGCTCCTTACACCCTTATGGCAAGCCATACTTGGGTCACATGCTGCTCGGCGATAGGTCGTGTTGCTCTATAATGGTTCATACTACTCGGCAACAGTTCACGCTGCTCGACAGTTAAGCATGGTGGTTGGACCATGGGCTTGACTGCTTGGCATCATTTGCAACTGCTCGGACAAGCTCAAGGCGGCGTTGCACAATGGGTACAAGGTGCTCGGAGACTAGCTGTGGGGGGTACGACCCTGGATACCCATGGCAGACCACATGGGCTGCGCCCCTAGGGGTGGCCCAGCCCACTAAGAAGAAGCCTTACGAGGCACTGACTCTGCTCGGCGCCTTTCGCAAGACACCAGGAAGATATCCTGAAGATACTATGAGATCTGTTAGGATATGTATGATCCCAAGATTCTTGTAATTAGTTATTACTTTTCGGTTATCTCTTAGATCTAACCGACTTGTAACCCTGCCTCCTGGACTATATAAGGCGGGCAGGGATCCCCTCTAAAATCACGGCATATTATATGATAGCTAATACAAACTAACATACCATAGGAGTAAGGTATTATGTCATACTGACAGCTTGAACCTATATAACTCGTGTGTCTCTGTTGCCTTCTTGTTCTTGATCTCGCGCTCCTCTACCGATCAATCTACCTTCGTGGGATACCCCTCGGAGGACTGTCGATGATAATCTATCGACAATCATGTACGCTAAGACGCTCGACGTGATGGGTGTCAACCGGACGCACCTTCACCCAACCCGAGCACCTTTCCACGACATCGTGCCTAAGGAGTAGGCCATGCCACTCGGGCAAATCGATCTGCATATTACCTTTGGGGACCAGTTCAATTATAGGACTAAGACCCTCACCTTTGAGGTGGTTGGGTTCCTCGAAACCTTCCACGCGATCCTGGGACGACCATGCTACGCGAAATTTATGGCCATCCCCAACTACACATACCTTAAGCTCAACATGCTGAGCCCCCATGGGGTCATCACCATTGGCACCTCCTTTCAGTAGGCCTATGAGTGCGAGGTCGAGTGCTGCGGCCACTGCCATAACAATCGTCGCCTTTGGGGAACTCGCCACCCTCAAGGAGGAGGTCGTCGAAGAAGCGCCCAACGCAAAGAAATTGATTGGGTCATTCGAATCAGCAGAGGGCTCCAAGGGGATCCTCATAGATCCTAGCAGCTTTGAGGGTAAAATGGTACGCATTAGTACCACACTTTCCTTCGAATAGGAAAGCGCGCTCGGTTGACTTCCTCCGTGGCAACAAAGACATCTTTATGTGGAAGCCCTCGAACATGCCAGGCATTCCGAGGGAGGTCATCTAGCAGTACCTTGAAAATCCATCCAGGCTCCAAGCCGGTGAAGCCACGCCTGCGTCGCTTCAACGAGGAAAAGCACAGGGCCATCGGTGAAAAGATAGCAAAACTATCGGCCCCCGGAATTCATCAGGGAAGTACACCACCTAGAGTGGTTAGCTAATCCCGTTCTTGTATGAAAGAAGAGTGGGAAATGGAGGATGTGTGCTGACTATATGGGCCTCAACAAAGCATGCCCAAAGGATCCATTTCCTTTGCCGCACATAGACCAAATAGTTGACTCTACCTCGAGGTGCAAAACCCTCTGCTTCCTTGATGCGTACTCTGGCTACCATCAAATCATGATGAAAGAATCCGACCAGCTTGCAACGTCTTTCATCACCCCCTTCGGATCATTCTGCTACGTTTCAATGTTGTTTGGACTAAAGAACACTGGGGCTATGTACCTACGCTATATGCTCAGATGCTTCGAGGACCTCATCGAGCGGACCGTTGAGGCCTACGTTGATGACATCAGTGGTTAAGTCCTAATGGGTTGACCACCTCATTGCCGATCTTGAGCAAACCTTTGCGAAACTCCAGGCGAATGGCATCAAACTCAATCCTAAGAAGTGTGTTTTTGGAGTCCTGAGGGGCATGTTGCTCAGCTTCATCGTCTCCGAGCGCAACATCGAAGCCAACCTAGACAAATTTTTAGTCATCACAAGGATGGGCCTGATCCAAAACATAAAGGGGGTTCAGCAAATCACAGGGTGCCTCACCTGCCCTCAGCCGCTTCATCTCGCGCCTCGGCGAATGAGGTCTCCCCCTTTATCGGCTCTTGAAGAAAGCTGATCAGCTTCGAGTAGACATCCAAGGCCCTAGGAGGCACTTGACATGGTCAAACTGCTTCTAACAAGGCCCTCAATCCTAATTCCTCCAAGCAATGGAGAATCCCTCCTGCTATACATAGCGGCCACCACGTAGGTGGTCAGTGCCGCCCTAGTAGTAGAGCGGGAGGAAGAGGGGCACAGCCCTCAAGGTGCTGCGCCCTATGCACTTCATCAGCGAGGTACTATCTGACTCCAAGACCCGCTACTCCTAAATCTAGAAGCTCCTGTATGCCATCCTCATCACCAAAAGGAAGCTATGCCACTACTTCGAATCACACACCATGATGGTTGTGACGTCATTCCCCCTTGGTGAGGTTGACAAGAGCCAGGACGCCACGGGAAGAACCACAAAGTGGGCACTTCGAGTTGATGGATCAAGGCATCGCGTATGCTCCCTGAACGGCGATCAAGTCCTAGGTGTTGGTTGACTTCATCGTGGAATGGACCGAGGTCCAATGTAACACCTTTGATGTTTTAAACCCTAAAACATGCCATGTCATCATATGCATTGCACATCATTCATGTGTTAGGAAAGACTTTGATATGCATCCACTAAAACAAGTTTACTTTTATGTTATATGTGTTGAATTGTATGGTTTGAATCAAGTTCAAAATCTTTGTATTGATTTGGAATTTCCGAAAACCCTAATTTTCAATATTTAAATTCTACCCTAAAAACCTAATTCAAAATCTAAGCACATTTTGGGGTTTAGCCTAAAAGGAAAAGTGTAGAGATTGTCAAGGTGTACAAAGTTGGTTTTTAGAGTTTTCAAAGTTGTTATATAAAATTTGAAGTAATTTGAAAAGGCGATAAGTGCTTAAAGTGTCCCCTTTTGATTTTAAACTTGCATTTCAAAATGTAGACATAATTTGGGTATGGTTATTAAAGCAAAGTTGTAGAACTTTGAATTTGGAACAACTTTTATTTTTGAAGATTTTTGAGTTACCATACAAATTTGGGAGTAATTTGGGAAATTATGCGAGTGGCAATTTTGTAAATATTGTGAACAGTACCCACTGGGCGACACCTCACCATCGGTGAGCTTCCTCGGCGTTCCAGTCATGCCCAGTGGCCATCTTCGGTGTCGCGCTGGCATGGAGAAGCTGCTGCGCGTCGTCTCCATGTGCCTTGACCGTGTTATAAAGGCCGAGACGCCGTCGTCGTCGTTCTTTTTCCTTCCTCTGCTTTTTCTATCGCCACCGCCCAACTCCGTCGAGCTCGTGCCATTGTCGTTGCGCATACCAGTCATAGCAAAGTTAGTCATAGCTCTGCCTGTTCCTTGCGCACCTAGCCGACTAGTCCTAGTCGCCTGATTTCAGCAGGGACACGTTGCGTGTCGCCTTTCTTCCTCGCGACTGGCAGCAATGCCGTCAAGCTCGATTCACCGTGGCCAGCGCTCTACGGTGCGTATTTGTCCTTGATAAGCATACCTTCAGCTTCTTCATGTTGCCATGATGCTCTAGGGCCTTTTGATCGATCCGTTCCTCCACTATAGACGTCGAAACACCGCCGTCGACGCAGCTTGCTCCGCCGTGTTGGTTGTGATCACCAACCCTGCTTCTCCATTGCTCCTCCGGTCCATCTTTCAGCTCGAGCGTGTTTGGGGGTGAGCTCCTGAGTCTTTCCAAGCCTTGTGTTTAACCGCTACCGGCCTCCCTTCACCGGCGTGCCGTAGCCGTGCCGTCATGGCCGGCGTCGAGCTCGGTCTAGGCCGTAATTGGTGTAGCTTGTACCTGTAACCGAACCGCCATGAGTTGGGGATCATGGTAGTACCTTGGCTGTCGCCAGAGACCTTGCCGTCGGCGAGAAATCACCGGTTAGAGGGCTCACCGCCGTGGTCAGCGAGGACTGATGGGTGGGGTCACCCTAGTCAGTGACTCTGTATTTGAAAAATGAATTTTTCTATTTTGCAGAATTAAATGAATAGTGTTATGATTTGTTATTTTTGTATAGAATTAATTAGGCTCTAAAAATTATGAAAATGTTTGTGTGACCTCTCTGAGATGTAAACTATTTAGGAAAAATATTAAATGTTATTTTTCAGTATAGTTTGAATGTGATACAAATTGCTCAAATTAATTAATAAATGGGTTTCCATGATTTTTCTTGGCTTATATAATTATCCAAAAATTATGAAAATTGTTTTGCCACTTAGTTATCATATGATGAGTCTTCACAAAAATTTTGAGTTCAATTGGAAGAAGTTGAATTATTTCATAATTTTGAATTAAATAATTAATTCATAAAACAAATAGTAAACCTTAATGACTTAGGTTTTGTTTGAATTTTTGGATTGAGTGTTGACCTTGGGTCATTAGTATAAAATAATTCTTGATACCGATCACATACTCTGGTAAGCCTTAACTTGGCTATTCTATTACGAGAATGGCTACTCGCGCACTAGGAGTGGAGAGATGGTGAGAATAGCGTGTACCCACGTGGCAATGGGCTGGATTGGTGGAGTATTGTATTCTCGGGTGGCACGGACCTGTTCTTGTTTTAGAGGATCTAAGGGTGGGTTGGTATATGTAAGTCAGGGACCTGCATATGTCGTGTGGTTGGGAATCCCCAGCTGGGTTATAATCGGTTTGAATCGTCGTTGCTCCTCGGTTATGGAGACTCAACTCACTGTTCATCATCGTAGTTAACAAATGAAACTTGAGCTAGATTTGAGAAAGAGTTTGATATGAAGTTCATGATCTCATTACGGATCATGATAGATTCATATACGATGTTGAGAAAGATTTAAATGTTGAATGAAAGAATCTTGTTAGAAAGCTTTTACGCAAAAGAATTTTGATTATTGTTAAAGCCATACCTTGAATCCCTGAGCCTACATTCCTGAGTCTTATCAGTTTTTATTTCGGTTAAGTCTTGTTGAGTACTTTTGTACTTAGGGTTCGTTGACCCTTGTTGTAGGTATGCCTCATGCGCAGGTCTGCCTAGGACCATGCTGCATGATGGTTGTTCAAATCAAAGATGATAAGTAAATGTGTGGTCCTTAGGCAGGGCACTTCCGTTGTGTGTTATGTTTAGGATACTAATGCCACTCCACTACTATGGTTTGTAATAATAATCATACTTAGTTTAGTGAAACAATTGTTTTGTAACTAAGTTATTGTAAGACTTCTGCTATTTCACTCTGATGTATATTAATGAATAAACTGTTATAATACTGCAATGACTCTGTAATGGGATCTTGCTCGGAAAATCATGGGTGATTCAGGGTTCTCCAAGGACACCTGACAGTCTTCTTAAGTTACCGGGAACATATGCATAGTCATCAAAGGTCATTGGACAGTGACAGGTGCATGTGGGCCCTATAATTTAGGAGGTTCTGCCACAGAATGGTATCAGAGCGCTTCCATTACAAAGGTTTTTGTAGTATTGTTTTACAAAACTTCAAAACTGATTTGGGACAAATAAATTTAACCTATTAATTTGGTCCAAATTGCTTCCAACTTATCTTATTTCATTCTCGTCATTCCTTATTTGATTAAAAAAGCTTTGTGTGGTGGAGTAGTAATCTTATTATGCCCTATATAATAATAGCTATTGTTTATGTACCATAGGAGCTTTGATGTTTAAGTTTCGTAAGGACAATTCATGCATCATGATTAATCCACTTGTTACTTACTTTCCCTATTAGTCTAGGTTGAGTAGTGTAATCCATCCTTGCTACTCTTTAGACTTTTATCAGATCGTCTTACTGTTTTGAAATCTTGCTTTCTACAGTATGGCTCATACCAAGGTAATGCCCCATAAGTCCATTGGACCCAAAGGAGTTCCTCATCACCAGCGTGCCCCTAAGAGTGACGGATGCTAGCAGTAGCAGCTTTAGGCCTGATCCCTAGGCTGAGGTACAGAGGCTTTCAGCAAAGTTAGCATAGGCTACTAGAGATAGGGCCTTGGACGCCATCTAGGTGGGCAAATTACAGGATCAATTGAAGTGTCTTACCACCGCTCATAAGAACTATGAGCGTATGTTAGTTCATATGGTGGAAGGAAGAAATGAAGCTTGGCATAGAGAAGATGTAGCTAGATCCCGAGCTCATGAGTTAGAGTTCTATGTAGAAGACTTAGAAGAATATTATACCAATCTGCATGAAGAAGTCCATAGGCTGAACAATCTCCTGAATCCAAATCATGAGCCTCAGGGAAGATGCAATGGACCTAGGTGTCATCATAGTAGATAATGATGAACCTAGAAGAGGAAGAAGAAGAAGATCCAGAAGAAGTAGTGATGGTCAATGAAAGTGATGTGGAAGGTGGAAATGTTTCTGGAATAGATACCGATCACGAGGTTTGATGTGATTGAGGAGAAGAGTAGAGTTGTAATATAGCGAGTTCTAGTCTAGTTGGGTAGTCTTGCTTAAGTGCAGACTTGTGTATAAATAAGTGAGCCCTATGTAATGTGTTTGTAGCAAGCTCTTTTAATAGTTCAATAAATGTTTGTGAGTAAAGTTTGGTTTGTCATAAACAGATGCGTCGTACTCGGGGTTCAACTATTCCTGGTTCTTCGAAAGATGAGGATGGTATTCCTGATCCACCACCAGTTCCACCAAATTTGGCTGATGCTATTGTATCACTAGTCAATGTGACTGTAGACAATGCTCGGTTGCTTCGGGAGTTAGCTCAAAGCAATCAGAATATGATGCAAGGGAACCGTGGTCGTAATCATCATAGACAAGAAGCTACATATGTTGACTTCATGGATACATGACCCCCAGTATTTACCAAGCCTGATGAACTGCTTGAAGCTGATGATTAGCTTCATACCATGGAGCAGAAGTTTGACCTTATTCCATGCACTGAGTTCCATAAGCCTATTTTTGCTGTCCAACAGCTTAGAGGTGCAATAGGTGCTTGGTGGGCAAACCTTGTGGCTATGCAACCAGCAGGTATTCAGTTAACTTGGGCCGAGTTCCGCACTGCTTTCCATACCCATTATATTCTAGAGGAAGTTATGGCCATGAAGCTTAATGAGTTTCTTGCTTTAAAGCAAGGTGATCAAACAGTCATGCAGTATGTGGGCAAGTTCAATCACCTTTCATAGTATGCACCTGAGCATGTTAACACAGATGTCAAGAAAAAAAAGTGGTTCATGCGTGGCCTAAATACCAAACTTTAGACCATGATGACTACCTGCACCAATGTCACATATCATGAGGCAGTCAACATTGCTATTGCATCCGAGGAGAAATATTGGCAGCATAAGGAGATTAAAAAGAAAAAGAGTGTGCCATCTGGGTCTTTCAGTGGCAATCAAAAGAGGCAGAAGATAATCTATCATCCAATAAATCATTATCTTCCTCCTTATCGTCCGCCATAGTTCCAAGCTGGTCAACAACCTAAATGTTCATCCTGCCGTGACTTATCCAAACTCCCAATAGTCAAGTGTTCCTGGTGTTCGTGCTCCAACACCCCAAGGCCACAATTACCCCTGTTTCA
Organism: Miscanthus floridulus; assembly: GCF_019320115.1. Classification (NCBI taxonomy): domain Eukaryota; kingdom Viridiplantae; phylum Streptophyta; class Magnoliopsida; order Poales; family Poaceae; genus Miscanthus; species Miscanthus floridulus. The sequence continues at coordinate 20,223,225 of NC_089585.1, read as the reverse complement.
ATTATGGGAAGTCCGATCATTTCTCCAGGGAATGTCTATATCCTAAGCAGTATAATCCAAATTTTCAGAAGGCTCCAGGAAATCAACAACAGAGTTAAGCTCAGAACAAGAACAACAACCAAAATGCTCAGAAGGGCAAAGATGAGAAGAAGACGGGGTGGGTTTTCTATACTCAGGCTAGGGAGATTCTAGAAGCAGAACCCATGATGCTGGGTATGTTTCCTGTCGCCGATCATCCTGTAGTTATGCTTTTTGATTCTGGTGCATCTCATACATTCATCAATAGAACCTTTGTCATAAAGCATGAAATTCCAATTGGGGCAACAAAGGAAAATTTCTATATATAGTCGCCCGAAGGACGGAGGACGTCTGTGTACTAAGGAAATGGTATACCAGGTACCCATAAACCTGGGTGGGCACATTTTTCCCACCACCATGATTATTCTAAAAGATCAGGATATAGATGTGATCTTGGGAATGAATTGGATGTATCAGCATAAAGCTATTATAGATACTTTGAATAGGACAATAAGGTTGAGTTTGCTAGATAGTAAATCTCAGCTTCTTATCCAACTTCCAACCTTAAAGAGATTAGTGGAAAAAGTTTGTGCAACTTCCATTAAGGAGATTAGAGATATCCCTATGGTAGGTGAATTTCCAGATGTTTTTCCTGAAGATTTACCCGGTCTACCACCTGATAGGGATGTTCAGTTTAACATAGATCTAAAACCTAGAACAGCTCCGATCTCTCAGAGAGCTTATAGGATGCCTCCCAAGGAGTTAGCCGAGTGGAAGACTTAGTTGCAAGAGTTGATTGATAATGGGTTTATACAACCTAGTTCATCACCTTGGGGATGTCCTGCAATTTTTGTGAAAAAGAAAGATGAGACCCTGAGATTGTGTGTTGATTATCGTCCATTGAATGAAGTGACCATTAAGAATAAATATCCCTTACCACAGATAGATTTACTTTTTGATCAACTGGCTAGAGCTAAAGTTTTCTCCAAAATTGATTTGAGGTCAGGTTACCATCAAATCAAAATTAAGCCTGAAGATATTCCCAAAATGACATTTACCACCAGATATGGATTATATGAATACCTGGTAATGTCTTTTGGTTTGACGAATGCCCTAGCTCATTTCATGTATCTGATGAATTCAGTATTCATGCCTGAGCTAGATAAGTTTGTAGTGGTGTTTATTGATGACATCTTAGTATATTCCAAGAACAAGAAAGAACATGCGGAACATCTCAGAATTGTTCTGACCTGCCTAAGAGAACATCAGTTATATGCCAAGTTCGGTAAGTGTGACTTTTGGCTAAAGGAAGTACAGTTTTTAGGACATGTCTTGTCAGCTGAAGGAGTTGCAGTAGATCCAAGCAAAGTTAAGGATGTACTAGATTGGAAACCACCAACCATTGTCTATCTGGTTTGGAGTTTTCTGGGAATGGCGGGTTATTACCGTCGTTTTATTCTAGATTTCTCTAGAATATCCAAGTCCATCATGGGATTGTTGAAAAACCAAGCCAAGTTTGTCTGGTCAACTGACTATGAAGAAGCTTTCCAGACTTTGAAGAAATTATTAACCACTGCCCCAGTGTTAGCATAGCCAGATATCGAGAAGCCATTTGACGTTTATTGTGATGCTTTGGGTATTGGTATTGGGTGTGTATTGATGCAAGAAGGCCGAGTCATTGCCTACGCTTCCAGACAACTTAAGCAACATGAAGAACATTATTCAACTCATGATCTGGAGTTAGCAGCAGTTGTCCATGCTTTGAAGATTTGGTGGCACTACCTGCTTGGTAATACTTGCCATATTTATACATATCACAAAAGTTTAAAGTATATCTTTACTCAATCAGAATTGAATATGCGGCAAAGAAGATGATTAGAATTGATTAAAGATTATGACTTGGAGGTGCATTACCATCCTGGTAAGGCCAATGTGGCTGCAGATGCACTCAGTCATAAGAGTCATTGCAATTGTCTGGCAGTAAAAATAATGGATCTGACTTTATGTCAAGAGATGGAGAAGTTGAAAATAGAGATAATTCAACAAGGTAGTTTGACCAATATAATTGTTGAATCAACTATTCGAGACCAAATTATTGTGGCTCAAAAAGAAAACAAGGGTATAGCCCATATCAAAGAAAGATTCAGGAAGGGAAAAGCAGAATGCTTCAAGATAGATGATGCAAGTGTGTTATGGTTTAAGAATCGCCTAGTGGTACCAAAGGTTCCTGAGTTGCGATGGTCAATTCTTGAAGAGGCACATACAACCAAGTTATCTATTCATCCGAAAAATAATAAGATGTACCATGACTTGAAATAGAGATTTTGGTGGACCAAAATGAAGATAGAGATTGCTCGATATATAGCCAAGTGTGATACTTGTCAAAAAGTAAAAGCTATACATTTGAGATCTGCTAGAGAGTTACAGCCATTGCCTATTCTAGCTTAGAAGTGGGAGGATATTAGTATGGACTTTATCGTAGGTCTACCCAAGACATCAAAAGGTTTTGACTCAATATGGGTTATTGTAGATCGACTAACTAAGTCAGCACATTTTCTTCTAGTCAAGAGTATATATCCTACTATCCAATATGCCAAGATGTATTTAGCACAAATTGTGAGCTTACATGGGGTACCAAAGACCATTGTGTTGGATAGAGGTACACAGTTTGTCTCCAACTTTTGGAATTAATTGCATGCTTCGTTGGGTACCAAACTTCTATTTAGTACAGCTTATCATCCACAGACTGATGGTTAGACTGAAAGGGTGAATCAAGTACTTGAAGATATGTTAAGGTGTTGTGTCCTTAACTATTCTAATAAGTGGGATGAATGTTTGCCTTTGGCTGAGTTCTCATACAACAATAGTTATCAAGAGAGCATTAAGATGGCTCCGTTTGAAGCACTCTATGGTCATAGATGTAGAACATCACTAAATTGGTCTGAACCCGGGGAAAGATGGTTCTTTGGAGTTGACCTGGTGAAAGAAATAGAAGAGAAGGTTAGGCAGATACAAAGTAATTTGAAGATAGCTCAGTCCTGACAAAAGAGTTATGCAGATAAACGACGTAGACCATTGGTGTTTAACAAGGGAGATTTTGTATATCTGAATGTGTCACCAATGAAGGGAGTTACATGTTTCGGTGTTAAAGGCAAGTTGGCACCTCATTATATTGGACCATTTCAAATTTTGGAGAGGCATGGAAAGGTGGCATATCGCTTGAAGTTACCAAAGTATCTCTCAGCTGTACACGATGTGTTCTATGTTTCTCAATTAAAGAAATGTCTTCGAGTGCCTGATCAGAATGTTGAGGTTGAAGGAGTTGAACTTGAACCTGATTTGACCTATTCCGAATATCCTATCCGAGTTTTGGATTAGAAAGATCATGTCACTCGAAGGAGGACAATCAAATTCTACAAGATACAGTGGAATCAACATTCCGAAGAAGAAGCTACTTGAGAATCCGAAGATTACTTGCTAGAATAGTTTCTAGAGTTTCTTGCATCAATATAGAATAATGTTAGTTGTGCTCTGTTGTTATGAACCATGTTTTGTAAAAGGACCTGAGCTATTTTATGGTTAAGTTTGGAATGTTTTTGCTTGACACATTTCCTTTTCCATTACTTACCCTCGGACTTTAAATCTAGGGACAAGATTTCTTTTAGGGGGAAAGATTGTAACACCTCTGGTGTTTTAAACCCTAAAACATGCCATGTCATCATATGCATTGCACATCATTCATGTGTTAGCAAAGACTTTGATATGCATCCACTAAAACAAGTTTACTTTTATGTTATATGTGTTGACTTGTATGGTTTGAATTAAGTTCAAAATCTTTGTATTGATTTGGAATATCCGAAAACCCTAATTTTCAGTATTTAAATTCTACCCTAAAAACCTAATTCAAAATCTAAGCACATTTTGGGGTTGAGCCTAAAAGGAAAAGTGTAGAGATTTTCAAGGTGTACAAAGTTGGTTTTTGGAGTTTTCAAAGTTGTTATATAAAATTTGAAGTAATTTGAAAAGGCGATAAGTGCTTAAAGTGTCCCCTTTTGATTTTAAACTTGCATTTCAAAATGTAGACATAATTTGGGTATGGTTATTAAAGAAAAGTTGTAGAACTTTGAATTTGGAACAACTTTTATTTTTGAAGATTTTTGAGTTACCATACAAATTTGGGAGTAATTTGGGAAATTAGGCGAGTGGCAATTTTGTAAATATTGTGAACAGTACCCACGGGCGACACCTCACCGTCGATGAGCTTCCTCGGCGTTCCAGTCGCGCCCGTGGCCATCTTCGGCATCGCGCTGGCGTGGAGAAGCTGTTGCGCGTTCTCTCCGTGTGCCTTGACCGCGTTATAAAGGTCGGGATGCCGTCGTCGTCGTTCTTTCTCCTTTCTCTGCTTTTTCCGTCGCCACCGCCCAACTCCGTCGAGCTCGTGCCATTGCCGTAGCGCATACCAGTCACAGCAAAGTCAGTCATAGCTCCGCCTGCTCCTTGCACACCTAGCCAACCAGTCCTAGTCGCTTGATTTCGCCAGAACACGCTGCGCGTCGCCTTTCTTCCTTGCGGCCGGCAGCAACGCCGTCAAGCTCGATTCGCCGTGGCCAGCGCTCTAACCGAACCGCCGTGAGTAGGGGATCATGGTAGTACCTTGGCCGTCGCTGGAGACCTCGTCATCGGCGAGAAATGCCGGTCAGAGGGCTCACCGCCGTGGTCAGTGAGGACTGACGGGTGGGGTCACCCAGTCAGTGACTCTGTATTTGAAAAATGAATTTTTCTATTTTGCAGAATTAAATGAATAGTGCTATAATTGTTATTTTTGTATAGAATTAATTAGAGCTCCAAAAATTATGAAAATTTTTGTGTGACCTTTCTGATATGTAAACTATTTAGGAAAAATAGTAAATGTTATTTTTCAGTACAGTTTGAATGTGATACAAATTGCTCAAATTAATTAATAAATGGGTTTCCATGATTTTTCTAGGCTTATATAATTATCCAAAAATTATGAAAATTGTTTTTACACTTAGTTATCATATGATGAGTCTTCACAAAAATTTTGAGCTCAATTGGAAGAAGTTTAATTATTTCATAATTTTGAATTAAATAATTAATTCATAAAACAAATAGTAAACCTTAATGACTTAGGTTTTGTTTGAATTTTTGGATTGAGTGTTGACCTTGGGTCATTAGTATAAAATATTTCTTGATACTTAAAGTAATTGTTTGAATTTATGTAAAATGTTTAGTTAGTTGTTGGGTCGCAACTGTACCGCGAAGGAAAGTGGTATTCAAGTTTTTAACTTTTGCATCCATCGTCAAGCATCATGTTTTATATCTCGTATCATATTAAACATGGCATTGTTACTATGTGTAGTGAACGAAAGCAAGAACATGGTAGTGAATCAAGTTGTGGAGGAAGTTAATCCGTCTATTGAGGTCGGGTTTGATATCTGTGGAACATCTCCTGAACCTGACTTTTCCGACAACCATGGCGAGCCCCGGATGCATTTAAACCTACCTTGGGTTTTACAAATTTATATCGCTTTTGCTTTTCAATACTGCATTATGTGATTAGGAGTTGAGTGAAAACCTAATTGGTACATTACCAACCTTGTTTTTCAATATTAACCTTGTTAACCGTTTCAATCCGAGAATGCTTATTTATGCTTAGCCATGCTTAGAACGATAAAAGTCGGGTGATCACCGGTCACCTGTGAGATATAAACGGTTTCTTGGATACGACTGGTTATTTATGTGATCATGAGATATGAGCATGTAGAGTAATAAATCTAGACCGGGCGGACTCGGTGTATGGGAGCCACAAGACATGGAGGTCTTATGAGCGGGTTCTTTCTGCCTGTGTCGATTAAGACACGTCCGTTATTGAATTGCATGAGGTGAGACTTTGTAGTACCGATCACATACTTCGGTAAGCCTTAACTTGGCTATTCTATTACGAGAATGGCTACTCATGCACTAGGAGTGGAGAGATGGTGAGAATAGTGTGTACCCATGTGGCAATAGGCTGGATTGGTGGAGTACTGTATTCTCGGGTGGCGCGGACCTGTTCTTGTTTTAGAGGATCTGAGGGTGGGTTGGTATATGTAAATCAGGGACCTGCATATGTCGTGTGGTTGGGAATCCCCAGCTAGGTTATAATCAGTTTGAATCATCGTTGCTCCTCGGTTATGGAGACTCAACTCACTGTTCATCATCGTAGTTAACAAATGAAACTTGAGCTGGATTTAAGAAAGAGTTTGATATGAAGTTCATGATCTCATTATGGATCATGATAGATTCATATATGATGTTGAGAAAGATTTAAATGTTGAATGAAAGAATCTTGTTAGAAAGCTTTTACGCAAAAGAATTTTGATTATTGTTAAAGCCATATCTTGAATCCCTAAGCCTGCATTCCTGAGTCTTATTAGTTTTTATTTCGGTTAAGTCTTGTTGAGTACTTTTGTACTCAGGGTTCGTTGACCCTTGTTGTAGGTGAGCCTCATGCGCAGGTCTACCTGAGACCGTGCTGCATGATAGTTGTTCAAACCAAAGATGATAAGTAAATGTGTGGTCCTTGGGCAGGGCACTTCCATTGTGTGTTATGTTTAGGATACTAATGCCACTCCACTACTATGGTTTGTAATAATAATCATACTTAGTTTGTGAAACAACTATTTTGTAACTAAGTTATTGTAAGACTTCCGCTATTTCACTCTGATGTATATTAATGAATAAACTGTTGTAATACTGTAATGACTCTGTAATGGGATCCTGCTCAAAAAATCGTGGATGATTCGGGGTTCTCCGAGGACACCCGACAGTCTTCTTAAGTTACCGGGAACATATGCATAGTCGTCAAAGGTCATTAGACAGTGATAGGTGCATGTGAGCCCTATAATTTAGGAGGTTCTGCCACATCCAAACACCACCGGTGGTCGTCAATTAAGAGTACTGGATGATGCACTTCGCTAGGTCACTGATGAAGAAGGGCACCGGTGTGGGGCTGGTCTTCATATCACCCCTCCGAGTCCACATGAGGTACATGGTTCGGCTCCAATTCCCCTCATCAAATAATGTGGCTGAGTATGAAGCGCTCATCAACGGCCTACGAATCGCCATCGAGTTGAGCATCCGATGCCTCGACATCCGAGGTGACTCCCAACTAGTCGTCAACCAAGTCATGAAGAAGTCCAGCTATCATGACGCCAAGATGGCCGCATACTGCCAGGAGGTCCGACGGCTGGAGGACAAATTTGATGGCCTTAAACTCAACCACATCCCAAGGCGCTTCAACGAGGCGACCGACACACTTGCAAAAGCAGTGTTCGATCGAGAGCCGGTGCCAACAGGCATCTTCACCAGTGACCAACATAAGCCCTCAGTATGCTATGAAGGGGCGGAATGGGCTGATAATGGCCCATCTGATCCAGCCCCAGGGGCTGACCAACCGATGGCTCCCTCTGGCCTCGAGGTCATGGAGTTTGAAGAGAAACCAATGACACAGCCCGACCCTCTAGACGACTGGAGAACACTCTACCTCGACTACCTCCTCCGTGACACACTGTCGATAGACAAGACGGAGGCTCGACGGCTCGCACGTTGCGCCAAATCCTTCATTCTTATAGAAAGTGAACTCTATAAATAGAGCCACACCAGGATCCTGTAGCTCTGTATCCCTATCGAATAGGGGAAGCTTCTACTAAGCGATATCCACGGTGGGGTCTGCGGTCACCATGCCGCGCCTAGAACCTTGGTTGGGACTGCATTCCGACAGGGCTTCTACTAGCCCACTGCAGTAGCCGATGCTAAGCAAATCATACGCACCTGCGAAGGGTGCCAGTACTACTCTTGGCAAACTCACTTCCCGGCCTAGGCACTACAGATGATCCCCATCACATGGCCCTTCATAGTCTGGGGGCTCAATCTAGTTGGGCCTCTCAAAAAGGTGCCTAGGGGCTACACCCACCTGCTTGTCACCGTAGACAAGTTCACAAAATGGATCGAAGCTCGGCCGATCTCCACGATCAAGTTCGAGCAGGCTGTGTTGTTCTTCCTCGACATCATCCATCACTTTGGAGTACCAAACTCCATCATCACATGTGGCAGAACCTCCTAAATTATAGGACCCACATGCACCTGTCACTGTCCAATGACCTCTGACGACTATGCATATGTTCCTGGTAACTTAAGAAGACTGTCGGGTGTCCTCAGGGAACCTCAAATCATCCACGATTTCTGAGCAAGATCCCATTATAGAGTCATTGCAGTATTACAACATTTATTCAAATATCTACATCAGAGTAAATTAGCGGAAGTCTTACAATAACTTAGTTTACAAACCAATTGTTTCAAACCTTACAAACTAAGTTCGATACATATTACAAACTATAGTAGTAGTGGAGTGGCATTAGTAACATAATACAAACACACAATATAAGTATCCTACCCAAGGATCACACATTCACTTATCGTCATCGACCTGAAAAACAGTCATGCAGCACGGTCCAAAACAGACCTGCTCATGAGGCTCACCTGCAACAAGGGTCAACGAACCCTGAGTACAAAAGTACTCAACAAGACTTAACCGAAATAAAAGTTTATATAACACAGTAATGCAGGCTTAGGGGTTCAAGGTATGCCTTTAGCAATAATCAAAGTTCTTTTGCGTAAAAGCTCTTTAACAAAATTCTTTATATTAACATTTAAAAAAACTTCATAAGATCATATACAAAGCTAACACGATCCGTAATGAGATCATGAAACTTCATATCCAACACCTTCATAACCTTATTCGAGTTCTAGTTATTAGCTACGATGATGAACAGAGAGTTGAGTCTCCATAACCGAGGAGCAACTATGATTCGAACCGATTAAAACCCAGCTGGGGATTCCAGACCACACGACATATGTAGGTCCCCAACCTACATATACCAACCTACCCTCAGGTCCTCTAAAATAAGAATGGGTCCGCGCCACCTGAGAATACAGTACTCCACCAATCTAGCCCATTGCCACGTGGGTACATGCTATTCCCACCATCTCTCCACTCCTAGTGCGCGAGTAGCCATTCTCATAATAGAATCGCCAAGTAAAGGCTTACCGAGTATGTGGTTAGTACTATAAAGTCTCATCTCACACAGTTCAACAACGGACGGACCTTAATCGACACAGGTGGAAAGAAGCCACTCACAAGACCTCCATGTCTTGTGGCTCTCACATACCGAGTCTGCCCGGTCTAGATTTATTACTCCACATTCCCATATTACATGATAACCTAAGTAACTAAAGATCCATTTAAAACTTGCAGGTGATAGGAAATCACTCGACTTTCATCGTTCTAAGCATAGCTAAGCATAACTAGGCATCTACGAATTAAACTGGTAACGAGGTAAATATGGAAGAACAAGGTTGATAATGCACCAATTAGGTTTGCACTCAAATCCTAATCACTTAATGCAGTAAAGAAAAGCCAAAGCGAAATCAATTTGTAAATCACAAGGTAGGTTTAAATGCATCCGGGGCTTGCCTTGGTTCACGAAAAAGTCAGGTTCCTACGATGTTCCACAATTATCAAATCTGACCTCAACAGATGGATTAACTTTCTCTGCAACTTGATTAACTACCATGTGTTCACCTTTGTTCACTACACATAGTAACAATGCCATGTTTAACATGATGCGAGGTATAAAACATGATGCTCGATGATGGATGCAAAATTTAACAACTTGAATACAACTTTCCTTCGCGGTACAGTTACAAGTTAAACTAACTAAACCTTTTTCGTAACACTTAATTCCATTGCCAATGATCATTATCAACTAATGACCCAAGGTCATCACTCAATCCAAAATTCAATCAAAACCTAAATCATTAAAGGTTACTATTTGCTTTTATGAATTAATTATTTAATTACAAATTATGAAATAAATCACCTTATTCCAATTGACCTCAAATTTTTTGTAAATGCTCATGTCATGATAACTAAGTGGCAAAATAAGTTTCATAATTTTTGGATAAAGAAATAAGCCTAGAAAAATCATGGAAACTCATTTATTAATTAATTGAGCAATTTTTATCACATTCAAAAAATTACTGAAAATCAACATTTAATATTTTTCCTAAATAATATACATCGCAGAGAAGTCGCACAAACATTTTCATAATTTTTGGAGCTCTAATTAAATCTACACAAAAATAACAAAAACATACACTATTCATTCATCTCTGAAAATTGAAAAAAAACTCATTTTCAAACCGTTGAGTCACTGACACCCGACCCCACATGTCATCTTCAACCTTCGGCGATGACCACGGCAACGACGTGCTGACCAGCGATAACTCACCGTCGGTGAGGTCTCCGGCCAAGGCGAAGATACCAACACACTCCCCACACCACCCCGCATCGATTGAAGGCACTAGCTTAAGCAATTACAGCGAGGATTGAGCTTGACGCCGTCCATGGCGGACATGGTGGTGCAGCTGCACTACGCCGGCGATGAGAGACCAGTAGCAGTTAAACTAAGCGCTTGGTAAGGATCAGTAGTTCACCCCGAACGTGATGGAGCAAAGAGCGAGGTCGGAGGATCACCGGAGATGCTGGTCGACGGTCATAGCGATCACAACGGAGCAAGCGACGGTGACGGTGATTTTCCAGTGACTATGGTAGACAAAAGGAGCAATCAACTAGTCACCGAGCATCACAAGAACAAGGCGAAACTAGAGGTACAATGAGAAAGAGCAACAGCTCACAAGATAGCGCTGGCCACGGCGACGCACTTGCGACGGTGGTGCTGCCGGCATTGAGGAAGAAAGACGGCAAGCGGTGATTCCCAGCGAAACCAAGTGACCACAGTCGGTTGGGTAGGTGCGCAAGGAACTAGCGAAGCTATTGAGCACTTTGCTGCGATGGCACAGGCGCGAAATCGACAGCGAGGGCTCAACGGAGCAGTGGCGGTGGTGACTAGAAAGCAGAGGAGGAGAAAAGAACGACGGCGACTGCGTCTCGACCTTTAAAGGACGGCCAGGAAGCAAGAGGAAGCCATGACAACTCCTTCCCCGTGCCAGTGCAAAGCTGAGGATGGCCACAGGCGTGCCTAGAACCGAGAAGAAGGTCGCCGGCGATGTAGCTTAAGCGGCGAGCACTGTTCAACGTATTTACAGAATTGCCATTTGTCTAAATTTCCAAATTACTCCCAATTTTATGTAACAACTCAAAAATCTCCAAAAATAAAAGTTGCTCAAAATCTAAAGTTCTACAACTTTACTTTTATAACCACCCCCTAATTTGGTCTACATTTTGAAATGCAAATTTGAATTCAAAAAGGGAACATTAAAAGAATTATGCCTTTTCAAATTACTTCAAATTTTTCTAAACAACTTTGAAAACTCCAAAAACCAACTTTGTACAACTCGACAAGCTCTACATTTTTTATTTAAGGCTTAACCCCAAAATGTACTTCGATTTTGAATTAGGTTTTTTGGGGTAAAACAAATCGCTGGAAATCAGGTTTTTCGGAAATTCAAATCCAAACAAAACTTTGAACTTGATCCAAACCATACAAGACAACACATATAACATAAATGTAAACTTATTTTAGTGTATGCATATCAAAGTTTTCACTAAGGCAAAATGCTTTGCAATGCATATGATGACATGGCAGGTTTTAGTATTTAAAACACCCAAGGTGTTACATCACAGACTACGGCACACAGTTCACCGATAAGAAATTCATTCGATTCTGTGATGAACAACACATCCGAGTCGATTAGGCTGCCATCGTGCACCCCCAAATGAATGGGCAGGTCGAGCGCACAAACGGCATGCTCCTATAGGGCCTCAAGCCTAGGATCTTCAACTGGTTGAACAAGTTCGACGCACGCTGGGTCACCGAGCTCCCTACGGTGCTCTGGAGCCTAAGGACAACTCCCAGTCGGGCCACCGCTACACACCTTTCTTCATGGTCTATGGTTCTGAGGCCGTCCTCCCATCGGACCTCAACTACAGAGTGCCAGGAATCAGAGCATATGACAAACAGCGAGCCGAGGCATCCCACAAAGATGCCATGGACCAGCTAGACGAAGCCCACGACATCGCCCTCCTCCGTTCAGCCAAGTACCAGCAGGCACTGCATCGGTACCACAGCCGACAGGTGTGGGACTGAGCCTTCAACATTGGGGACCTGGTTCTCTACCTCGTATAGAGCAACAAGGACCGTCACAAGCTCTCCCCACCCTGGGAGGGGCCCTACGTCATCATGGAAATACTCTGGCCAGACGCCTACAAGTTGAAAACCGTCGACGGCGAGGTCTACACTAACGCCTGGAATATTGAGCAGCTACGTCGTTTTTACCCTTAAATAAATGCATACTCTTTCTTATCAGTTTCATTTCCAAAAATCTCCAATCTTTAGTGACTTCTGACCCCTGTAAAGAGCGAGGGGTCAGACCTCACTCAGGGACTGATATAAGTATGTTTATCTTGCAAACACTCTCTATGTTATATTTGCAAACATTCTCTATGTTTTCTCCATTTTCTCATGGTAAGTCCTAAAGGCTAGAATTTTGGGAACAAAATCTGAGTATAACTGGTAGGACTAAGGGAAACCCATGCCCTAGCGGCTATGACCTCCTTGCTCACCAGCGTGATCAGAGTTGGCACTCCCGCACTCCGAGCTTTTTGCGACCTTAACTATGAGAAGGGTCGGAAGGCACCCAAATCTCTTTTACAAAAAGAGGGAGAAAAGCCGAAAAGATGTTTGTCGTAGCAAAAGTTGAAAACTTATTCATTTTTTCACACAAAATTCATTGCTTACAAAGTGATTTCATCACGAAAAGGACTAATGTATTCATAAATACAAAAGGCTATTCACTCGGGGGCTCCGCCACAAACTTATTCGATTATAGTCTCTAACCAGCTCTACTATGAGTACTACTACGGTCGCCATGCCACACTCTCCATCGGTGATGCCCTACCGCTCCATGGGATCCTTGAGGGCGCCATCATCTACAACGTCGAGCACCACATCGGCGACTGTGGTGCCTCTGCTAGGGCATCCAGGGACTGCGCCATCATCATCAGCCGCAACCCCAACAATGGCACCTCCACTAGAGCATCCAGGGACTATGCCATTGTGATCAGCCGCAACCCTGACAATGGCGTCTGCGCAGGGGGCGTTTCTCGCCGAAGAAAGGCCGCCATGAACGATGGCAAATCCGACAACGCTCAGCACCCTCTAGTCCACCTCCTCCTTCAATGGAGGCAGCCCCTTCTCGGTAAAGGCGACAGACACCATCTCATCTATGTTGGATAACCTCTAGCTCGACATCACGCTCCGAATTCATGAGCGGATCTGTGAGTTGTTCTCTCTCTGGCATTACCCTCTCTCACTTAGAAACCACCGTGACGCATGAACACATTCGGTGGAAAGGAAGAAGAAGAGGTAGCGGCTCATAAGCAGGCGAAGGAATGGGATGAGAACTCCCCTCCCCCTCCCTATTTAAGGAAGAGGCGTAGCAGTTGAGGAAAGGCGAAAAGGTTGGGACGAAAAACTCTCCTCCTTCCCCTATTCAATGCAGATGGGAAATCAATGCTGACGGGAATCCAAGGGGACATGCCTAGACCGATGGGACTCGCTCTTGATCAATGAGACATCGCCTAGTCAAAATAGGACATTGCCTAGGCATGGCCCATCCACTACCACATGCCGGGCGTGAGAATCAGGGCGCACCCAGCATGCAGGCGACTCTCTGCTTCCCCGGGCAAGACCATGGAGTGACCTGAGCATGTAAACCCCTATCTAGGGGGGCCTAATGCGCCTCCTAGGTCGATCGGATGGCCTAGGTAAAACAACAAATGAATGACACCACTGAAAGATAAGCACCTCTGTTACCTACTTCGCGTGTTAATTTCATTACCGAGCAGTCCAACCTCAGCAACTGGTAGGGGCATGGACATTAGCTCTGGGGCTACCTGAGGGTGTCTACTTATATAGACATCCTCATCGCCTGACCCCCTCCTTACGTTTAAAAAGCCAGAGATGCCGGGTGCGGGTGTAGAACTTGAGTAGAACTAGACGAACCGCTAGACCCTATGCCTCGGCGGCTATGGTGTTTTCATTCACCAGCATAATCGAATTCATAGTTCCCTATACTCTGAGCTTTTGTATCTGCCTTCTCGAGAGGGGTTCGGAGGGGTCCGCCTGTAGAATCTCCTTCAAGGAGAAGCTATCAGGTCGCTTAAAGTCAATCGAACGGCTCGAATCACCATCGAGAGACGAAGACAAAAAATCACGATGCTCGTGCAGGTCACGCCGGCCCCATCGCAAACACCGGACTCAAAACCCGCACGGACATGTCTGGTAAGAGCTTCTCATCGCTCGTACCACCGAGGTAACATTACCGACCCCCGCTTTCATTTCAATTAAATTGCACATTAATCCCATCATCCAAACGTTGCATATGCGATCTTCACATCTCAACACTTCATGTCACGCCATGAAGCGATGCCCACCTCATTCGATATGAGTGGTAACTGGCCAAGGTTCGAAGGTCGGCTCGTAAAGGGCTCGAGGTTGCCTCGTGTCAACAGAGCCAGGGGAGAAAAAACCATGATGAGCCCCAGCAACCTTGCCTGACCCCGCTCAGAAGCAGATAGGGACATCTCGACCTTTCTCGTTCGATTCTAACCCCAAGCGAAACCATAGAATCTCTATCGAGGAGAGGCCAATAGGCCACTTGAGCCTACTAAATGGCTCGGGCATCTGCCAGGAGGCACGTTAAGAAGTAGTGGAATGCCACAAGAGGGCTCTATCGACCCCGTCAGGGAATGATGGACCTAAATTCCACATGAACATACCCATTAGCTAGCTCATTGAGCACGACACTCGAGCCGTTGAGGCAAGTGTCATCAACTCAGCCCCTCCGATTGTAGAAAACTAAGGACGGGGTAACGCGCGAAACATGGCCAACCCCTTAAGGGGCTCGGGAGCTCAAGTCGCTGATCCGAGATCAAGAGACCGAGGTTCAAAGCTGACCATGAAGGTTCTAAGGCCGCCTCACGTCCAACAAGAGCCAGGGGAGAAAACGCAGATGAGCCTCAGCAGCCTTTGCCCAACCTGCATTGATGCGGGAAGGGTCATCTCAACCTTCTAAGTTCAATCCAGCCTCCTACCGAGCCCATAGAGTCCCCATTAAGGGGTAATCTGTTAGAAGGTAGGTCAAGGAGCAATAGAACGCCGCCCGAGAGCTTTGGCGACCCTATCGCAAAGCAGCGGGATCGGATTCTGTTCGAACATTCCTGTTAGCGAGCTCATCAGGCACGTCACTCGAGCCACCAAGGCAAGTGACATCGTCCTGACCCCTCCAGTTGCGAAAACCATGGATGGGGCGATAGTCACAAATCAAGCCGACCCTTGACCGAATCCCCACCATGCGTGGGGGCTCGGGGAAGGCCGGGCCAGTGATAAGACCAAACGCATGGTCACGGAACGATCGCCAAAATCCTAAGTAGGGGGGTACGTGTGAATACAAAAGTAAGTTTGCTACCCTCACTCCGGTCTCTAGTAACATTCCGGCCCCAGCGAGCGCAAAGGGTTAGGATCTCACTCAGGGGCTGATAAAGGTATGAATACCTCCTTTTTTCTTTGAACATGGTCATTGCATAGACCTCTTCCTCGCATCGAGACTGACGGCAAGGTTTGTAGGAAATAGATAAATGAGCACAGCCTGGTAAGATGACAAAAAACCCATGCACCCTGACAGCTACAGTAACTGTTGCTCACCAATCATAAATCAAAATTTCCCCCTTGTGCACCTCGGGCCCTACGGTCTTAACGAACGCAAGGGTCGGATCGCATAAACCTTTTTTCTCTGAATGCAAAAGGGAAGAAATCCAAGTTCAAACTGAATGAAGTTAAATTATGAAATGTAATTACTGAAACTATTTTTAGGGCACATAAGTATCGACACTTGTCCATAGATTACAGATAAATGTTTATCAGACTCGACTGACTATTGACCCCTCTCGGGGAGAACCATGTCTTCAATTTTGCTCAGCCAGGCTTTCTGCGAGAGGATTCACCGCTGCTTCTATTTCATCCAGCTCAGAGAGCTCATAGCCAGGCGTCAAAGCCTAGGCTCAATCAGCCCCCAAGGTTGATGTTAACATCATAATGCGAGTGGACGATGGCTGAAGGCTTGGATAAATCCCCAAGCGAAGAAGCTTCCTTCTCTAGCTAGGCGCACCCTCGCTAGTGATGTCTATGGCACATGGGCCAGTGAGCGAGCTGGTCCCTTCTACCTACACCACCTGTAGGTCATCATAGATGATGCTAAGGGCCAACCTTCAGGAGTTCAAGCTCATCGCTCTCCGCCTGAAGAACATTCCTCATCTCGATGAGATCCTTTGGCAAGTCTAGTAGTAGTGCCCTCGGCCTCTAGCTTCTGAGGCCTTCATGGTGTCAAGCTTGGCTTGGAGGAGCTGATCTCTATTGTGCCTCATCATGCTCTCGGACGGCCTGGTCGCGCTCCTCGGGGACCGTGCCATGCTCCAAGCAAGCCTCTCCGAGGTCTAGCGTTACTCATCTCGCTCCCCATGTAGCCAGGCGACCATCTTAGCATCTAGCTTCGCCCTCTGCTCTTAGGGCCATGGACCTCTCCTTGGCTCGCAGCTTGAGCTCCTGCTCCTTCTCCACCTCGTCTAGGAGGTCGACGGTCCACTGGCGTGTCTCGGCATCCCGTTGGAGTAGCTCGTCCTACTGCTTCTGCACCCTAGCGGCCTCCTCCATGTCCTGTTGTGCCCTCACCGCTAGATCTTGGATCATCCCTGTGGCACCCTCCGCATGTCGGCAGGACTCGGCTTCCCGCCATCAAAGATCATCCGCCTCCGCCACAAGGGGAGTTAGCTCCACCACCCTCTAGCGAAGCTAGGCAGTTACATCCCTGTGCAGCCATGCCTCATCAATGAGGCAGTCCCACTCTTCCTTGTGTTCATGAAGGAACTGAGATTTCTCCTGGCTGCGAGCGGCAAGAGACTAAAAAAAGACAGGTGGTCAGAAAATAAAAATAGATGAAGAAAGAAGAAATCGAGAGGCAAGACATAGTAAATACCTAGCCGGCGGGAATGATGACATCTCAAAGGGTGCCCTGGGCATGGTTTAGAGCATCCAACATGGCCGTGATCCCATTGTCGAGACTCTCCCGCTCCATGCCCTCGGTGCCATCATCAAGGGTGAAGATCACTGACGACGGATCCTGTGGACTCCCCCAACGAAGCAGGGGCTCGTTCCGCGTAGGCGAGCAGCTACCCCCTGACATCAGAACTAGGGACAACTCCCTGCCAGTCTCCTTAGTGACCACTACGGTGTCTGAGGGTCCCTCAGCAGCGACCCCCTCCGTCCTACCCAGAACAAGCATCGCCTCGGGGGCCACCGATGGCACGGAACGCACCGCTGCCTCAGGCGTTGCCGCCACAGCTTCTAGCTACAACCCATCCATTGCATCCACCATCACCTCTACCTCCATCGGCAGGACCTCATCCAGCTACACCACAACTGCCATGGTCGACGCAATGGGTGCGGCCAATGACTCCCTACTCCAATGCCGAAGACGGAACCACTTTGGTCACTAGTTGCGCGCCAACCTCCGAAGGCAATCCCTTAGTTGTGCCGATTGCTTGACCCACCGGGGCACGGGCACCATTGCAGGCGGTGCTAGACCGGCCGACGAGGCTATGGCATCGGCTCTGCTCTCACCTAGAATGGGAGCGACATCGGACGGTGGCCCCTGCCTCGCCTGAAAGGCGAGGGTCTTCTTAGGTGCCAGCGCTATAGGAGTGCTCCGTCTGACCAGCCCCCCGACACTGTAGAAAAAACAAAGAGCATGAGTCACCATGAAAAATAGAGAAAAACAGAGATAACAGAGGAGTCGCAAATTACGTTAGGCAACGTTTGGGGGATGAACCCCTAGCTCCCTGCTCTACCTTGTTAGGGCAGGGCCACTTCAAGCCTACCCCTTGCACCCGGGCAGAGGGGCTCACCTCCCTTATCTCTGAGGGTGCAGTAATAGAGCCATCCCACTCTATCGATGCCTCAGGCATGGCAGTAGATCCACCCGCCCTATCAGCTCATGGGGCACGGCAGCAGAGCCACCCCCCTCCATCAGCACCTTAGGGGCAATGGTAGATCTGCCTCCCCCCATCCATTGATCCTTCGCCAGCACCCCGAGTAAAGCGGTGGATCCTCTAGCTCCCACCGCCCCAGAGGATGGGCCAATGGTTCGGCCCGCCTCTGCTGGGCTCACGGATTGACTTCCCCCCATATGGAATGGGAAGGGTCCCTACGTGGACAATTGGGTGCCTATCAGTGAATCCTCGCCATCTAGGACATCCCAATCCATGTTGGCCACTACCTTGTTGTCGTCGTCGTTGTCGTCGTCATCACTACCTATCTCCTCTCCTTGATCCCGTGCTTGCTACTTCTGTAGCATATTCTTCTTCTTGAGCTCCCTCGTCCTCTTATCCCACTCAACCGTGGTGCGATTCCCTACCGCTAGGATTTGGTCCTTCAGCAGCGAAGCCAGGCTATCACCGAGGATGAGTCTCTTCGGCTAGTCCTATCCCGAGGTCAGCATCAAGGGGTCAGAAATTCAAGTGAAGAAAAGGCACGGGAAAGGGGAACTTACGTAATTGATGAACCTCAGTTCTGGCGCATTGGAGGATGTCTCGGCACCAGATATATGAAGTCAAGGACAACATCGGCGGTGTCCTTTGAAGGCTCCATCACCTCCTTGATCCGCTGCACCACTTCGGTGGGGGGAGCGCTTCGTCGGCGAGCACCATCTCTTTAGGCGACGCCCCAAGCACCATCAGGTATAGGGGGAGTGCGTGGCTCATCCGCGGTGCCACCCTCTGCGTGTGGTAGGTGCTGCTGATCCTCGGTCCCTTCACACCCCTCTCCTTTAGAATTTGGAGGGCGGCGAGATGGTCCTTGATCCTCTTCTTATCTTTGTCTGGGACACCTCACTTCCATGACCCCGGGACCTCTTCGACAAGGCGCCCAGAGTGCACCGATAAGGGGGCAGCCACATCATCCTTGACATAAAACCACTACGAATGCCACCCCTTGTTGGAGGTCGATAGATGCATCAATGGGTAGTCGTTCACCCGGTTGTTGCATAGATGAATGCTAGCACATCCCATCGGCATGCTCAACACCTACTTCCCAACCTGGTTCTTCGATAGGTTGACGTCAAAGAAATACCACCACAGATCAAAGTGGGGGCTAATCCCTAGGAACCCCTCACATAGGGTGACGAACACCATAATATGATGGACCCCATTGGGACTAAGGTGCTACAACTCCACCTGGTAGTACTCCAATAGACCTCGAAGGAACTTATGAGCATGTACAATGAATCCCCCCTTGTGGAAGAGAGCAAAGGACACGACATACCCTTCGAGCGACGATGGCTTGTCCTTATCACCAGGTAGCCACCACTCCTCGATAGTGGACAATGGGTGAAGGAGGCCATGGCGGACAAGGCCCTCTAGGCGCTGAGGGGTAATGTTGGATCTACACCATGGCTCCATTGAAACGACGGGAAAGGGGGTGGATGCGAGCTCAATGGCGGTTGCGATGCGGATGCGAGCTTGACGGTGGCAGCAATACGGGTGTAGGAGGCTTAGGTGATTGGTAGCGGAGGTTGTAGATACGAAGGCGAGGAGGCGAAGTGTGGAACCCTAGGGTGAACCTCATGGTTTTATAGGGGCAACGGATGCGAGAAGAGAAACTGTCTACCTCGATCTCTGAGCCTACCACGACACACCGCCGTGTCATGTCGTGGGATACGCGCCCACGATCCCTATCTTTTCCCACCAAAATTGTGCCGGACAGTTCACCTTCCCAAGCGGACCGGACTCTTTTCCCACAGAGGGGATACGGGTCAAAAAGCTTCTTCTCCGACCTGCCTGGGCCCAGGAGTCCAAGGGCCGGCCCAATAGTCTCGACGGTCGTCCCAATGAGGGATGGGCCCATGAGCGACCAAGACTCAGGTAAACAAGCATCAGTGGGGCCTCGATCCATAGTCAAGCCCAAGCCAGGCTGACCCTAGATGAAATCCCTATGAACAGGATACCAGGGTTCCCTTAAAAATATCTAGTTGACAAAAACCAAATCTCACAGCCCTACCTGTGAAGGGTCCGAAATTACCCCCCCCCCCCGGGCGATTCTGCCTGAATCACCCAGGGGCTTGTAACACCTCGGGTGTTAGCCTTGCATAACTTGACTTGCATAACATGAGCATGAGCATCAAGCATTCATAAACAAGCATTTACAATTGAAACATTGGATTGAAACATCTGCAACATTTGCTTGTTATCGCATGTTTCCTTGAACATATGCAATTTTTCTCATTATTTCATGTCTCCATGTGTATATGCATATGATCATGAGTGTACACATGTACTTGGTGGATGTAAGTCACACAAACATGTAGCAACACCTAGGTTAGCAAATAGGACATGGTTCATGAAGTCACCTTGCATGAACTAACACTTAAGATTTCATGTGATTAAACTAAATAGCACTATGAGTGACTAATACATGAAATGATGGTATGACCTTGCAATTTGCTTAAACATGTTTAGAGTATCATTATGAACAACTTTGATATTCATGGTTAAGGGTAAATAGGTCATTAAGCCATAGTTTGACCACTGCAGCCACGATAGAGCGCGAGATAGGTTCACCGTAGTTCAGTTATGCTTGTCTGAGCTCTAGGTTGAGCTACCATGGCTTCCACCGGTGTAACGCCATCGTTCCACCCTGCTAAGCCACCATGGTTGCTGCCATCGTCGCTAGCGCCGATGAGAGATCCACCAAGTAGTCCAATCGACGCGTTAGGTCACGGGGATCACCTAGTGAAGATGTCATTATCGGCGAGTTCGCCATCGGCGAGCTCTAGCCGCGCCAGTAGCATAGCGCCGCCTGCTCTGTTCTCGTCTCACTGATGCGTGGGTCCTCTGTCAGGCGGGTCCCACCGGTCAGCGGCAGTGAGAGTATAGGATAGTTCATTTAATTCCAGATTTTGTACTGTTTTGCAATATTTGTATCTCCAGTTTTGTAGCTTCAAAAATTGTGAAATAAATTTGGTAGTGTTCCTTAGGAAGTGTAGTATTTAGGAAAAATATAGTCTTGATACTTACAGTAAAATTTTGGAAGATTTAAATGGAAATTTGAAATGTGTTTTTGAATGCATGCAAATTTGTTTATTTTATATCTAGAGTTACTGTGCTCCAAAAACTATGAAATTTTTGTGGTAAGCTATTCTTGTCATGTATGAGCTCTGGTAAAAACTTTAGGGTCAGTACATGAGTAGATTTGTAGTTATAAATTTTCCTTTAATAATTAGGAGATCCTTGTATGAATTTTCATAAATTATTTAGGAATCCAATATTCAAGAAATTTGTTGGAGGTTATCCAAGTACCATAAGGAGGCTAAGAAAAATACAAAATCTGTTTCTTGACACTTTTCACTAAGGTTTTCTATTTATGCTATTTTAAGCCTTTATGCTTTGTCTTTTTTGTATAGAGTGTTTTACTGAATAAAATGGCATGAAACTTTTACAGTAGTCCTTTGGTAGCATTAGTAAGGCACTGTAAATTTTTAAGAATTTATTATGCACATTTGATATATATTTATTATTTAACCTAAGTATTTAAATAAAATAATAAAGGCATTTAAATAAATAGTTTGGGCTTCACCATTATTTTTTCTTGAGTGTATTTGGTGTGCTTAAACTATTGGTAGACTTTGTGTTGTCAAACTTTGAATGATTATATGAAGTAGAAGTATTATTACATTGTAATGCGAATTGGAAGGATTCCGGACAGATTCTGGAGTTTGATAAGTTGCATGTTAAAAAAATGATGTTTGCTGTAAAAATGGTTAATAACAAAGTTGTAGGTAATTTTATAAGCTTTCTAGAAAGTCTAGGATCACTACATTTGGATAATTAGAACTCCAGTTATGAGTAAAACAAGTAGCTGCTGGTTGTGAAGTAGTAGATGCATTGTTGAAGTAATTAATTACATAATCAAGGAGAGATATGCACCTACTCAGTAAACGTGATGCACTTGTTGTAACTTAAACCACATGCTGATAAGAATAATTGCAAGAATGCATTCTTCATGTATCATCACACCACCTTTGTTAACATATATGCATTCGCAATATCTTATGCCATATTCATGCATCTAGGATCGGAGGAAAAATAACGTTGCTAGAATTCGACGAGATAGAGGAAGGGGACCAGCAGGAGAATCCTCAAGTCATAGCTCCCGAAGGCGGGGAGCAGAATCCTGAAGAGCTTCCAGAGTGTCCTGACCACCGCCCCCACTTCCTTTCTGCGAGGCAAGCCCCGGAGCATTCTAAGTTCTCCTAGTATTTTACAATTGATTACTTAAGTACTTATGATTGATGCATTAGGTTATAAGAGTTGAATAAAATCACTTGATGCATATACATTCTTTGTCTAGATATTACACCTTTAACCGGTATAGGTTCAGGATCGAATATATGCTTAGCCATGCTTAGATCGGTAGAAGTCGGGTGATGTCCTGTCACCTGCGAGATATAGGTGGATACCGAAGCACAGTTGGCTATATTTGCTATCGTGGAACAGAACCATGGGGTAAAAGAAAATTGAGGCCGGGCGGAGTTTATGCGTAGGATGACTCATGTGATTTCGCCTGTGCCGATTAAGGACTGTACCGTTGTTGGAACTTCTAACAAGATTGAACGCATGCCTATCACTTAGCTGGCCGGATAACTCATTCCGACCGCGAAGCCGAGTAGCTCAACTCAGGCCGGGACCTGTTCTATTGTGCGCTCCTTACGGGGGGGCTATTAGACTGAGCCCAAGGGCAGGCTAGGCCTAAACATCCTAGCATCTAGTGTCCTAGATTGTGCGGCGTGGTATGGACCCACGAAATGTGGACCTGAGTTGTACCAAAGGTGACCTAAGGCTGCCTTCGCGCGGTATGCCTGGGTTTGTGTTAGGAATAAATTCCCAGCTGGTTGAAATCGATTCAAATCGCCGTCTCTCCTGGATAGTGAGAAACTTGGCTAGCTCCAACATCGTAGTAACTGTGTTATGGAACATGATGGTTCGGATGAATATGGAATTACAATACCTGCTATGGTTACTATTATATGCTTTTAAATTGATATACCACATGTTTGGCATAGGATAGTTGCTAACCTAGAAATGGATAGTTATAATTAACTTGATAAAGGAATCGTAATTGTACAACTAAGTCAATTGCTTTTATGCAAAATGTTGTCAAGTTACCTCCACTTATACAGCCTTGCATAATCCTTGGAGTTGATTTATTTCTGGTTTCTGATGGGTAAGTCTAGCTGAGTACCTTCTCGTACTCAGGGTTTTATTTCCCATTATTGCAGATGGCACTGTGTATCATGGTTATTGTAAGAGTTGCTTCTATCCCGCCATGGATGAGGAGTAAGCCTTGGGTAGGCTTCCTTATTAATCCCTATCTTTGCTTTTGTGGACCGTGATCCTACTTGGCACTGTATCAAACTATGTTGGAAACTTTATTTTTGAACGTAATTGCTTCCGCTTTATCTATCAAACTCGGTTTGTAATAACTTTTATTCGTACTCTGATGATGAAAATATATCTGTGAACTTTATGTAATATGTGGCATGTATGTTGAATCCTGTACGATCTTGGTTGTTGTAATCGTTTATCAAGACCCGTCGTGGTACTCGACGGACTACCTAGTTTATATGGGTTCAAGTATGACAGTGCGACCGCTTGTGGGCTGCCCTTATACTTGTACTCTTATAAATTGGTCGGTTCTGCGACAGCTGGTATCAGAGCAAGATTTAACATTAATTGTCACATGTGTATTTAAAACAAAAGTTTTTGTTTTCCAAAAACCCTTCTCTAGCAACTAATAGTTATATTAATAGGTATTTGAAATCTAAAGTGTGCCAATGATCACCTTCCTTATGCCCAAATTAAGGACTATTAGGTGGCTATTTAAGTACTAACATGGGAGTTTCTACTTCGTCGTCCATACGGCGTGCTATTGTATGGATGCCATTCACTTGAATGGTAATGTATAGATCAAATGCCTCTACACCAAGGTAAGATGATGAGTGTATGACCGTAAGATGTGAGCGTACGGTCGGGGAGAGTTAGCTTTGGTATGACTATGTATGCATGCTTGCATGTGTATATGGTACATATTTAATTGTGGGTTTAATTATTATCGGGTAGCTTGATACGGAAGCATATGTATGGGTATACATATATAGAAGTATTTAAATTTACATTCTGCATATTCATTATGGGTTTGGGGTTGAAATAAAATTTTATGTAGGTACACTAATAATGAAACGTGTAGCTCGACTAGTTATGATATATATGAGAGAATGTGTGTATGCCATCGTGTCTACCGTTAGAAACAAATTTTTCCTAAGTTTGTGAGGACGTACGGAATGAGCATGCATCATGATAATTACCATTCATATAATTAAATTGTTCCTCCCCTTATAAATTTCTTACTCGGTTATGTAACTCTTATCCATTATGGCATTGTCTCACCAAGAGTACATGTTGATGGTACAAATGGCAGCGCCAGTTGGGAGAGAGAATTTCCTGAATGTTTTCGGAACACCTACCCTCTTGTGGAGAGTTCTGCACTTTGTGGGGTACCATGAGCCACCCCTTTATTATTGGATTGAAGAGTACCTAGAAGGACAGCCATGGTATGAGGTCGCGGCTCACTATACCAATCGCACACAACCACCCTTCTGGCAGGAGGGGAAAGCAGAACCGAAAGAGGAAGAGGTGGAGCCTGAGGAAGGAGATGGTCCTATTTCTGACCTCGATAGTGATCATGATGAGGATTAGATCGCGTAGTATTTAGTATAAGTGCCTAATATATCATCATTGGATTTGTAATGGACCTGTAGTTTGGAATTGGTATGGGTAATTTGAACTCATGTAAAATTGTTATTTGCATGACTATCGCACATGCGGTTAAAACTCTAATTCCAGTTGAGCTATCTGAGCTCATGATTTGGATATTAACATGCTACGAGTCCGATGAGCGATCAAATTGGTGATGTCATGTTGCAAGAATGAATTATTATGCCTCTATTTTTATTGTGAATTTGAGAGTTTTCTCTAGTAATTTCAGTTTGGCATGATTATGATTCGTCTGCAATCTTATGGCATCAACCGATAATCGCTTATTGTTGCAACATCGCAGATGACGCGCACCCATGCTGGAGCTGGTGGTAGCCATGATGGCAATAATGATGACTTACCACCACCGCCGCCACCGTCCGCTCAGGAGTTCTTTACCCAGTTCTTGGGGAGCCAAAGGACAATGGAAGAAGCTCTGCGCCTCATCGCGCAAAACACCGCTCGTGGCCACCCGCATCAACCAGGGGTCGAGCCAAATCAGCATAGTACATTTAAGGAATTTTTTGATACGAAGCCTCCTATCTTCAATGTGGCTGAGGAACCACTACAGGCTGACGAGTGGCTCAACACCATTGAGCAGAAGTTTTGTCTGCTAAGGGTCACCAAGCATCTAAAGCTGAGTATGCTTCTCATCAGCTGCAAGGACCAGCAGGAGGAATCTGGTGGACACATTTCTTATCGTCTTACCTGCTAATGCATGAGTGATCCTGGGAAACAGTTCAAGCTGGCTTTTAGGGGACATCACATTCCTCTAGGCCTAATGCGCATGAAAGCGGTGAATTAATGAGGCTCACTCAAGGAACAAAGACCCTCATAGAATTATGCACGCATTCAAACAACCTGTCCAGATACGCTCTAGGTTTTGTGGATACTGAGGAGAAAAAGATAGAGAGCTTTAAGCGGGGTCTGGGTACCAAACTGATGAAGACCATGGCCAATTCAGGTGTGCCATGTACAATGAGTTTATTAGTGATGCTTTGACCCAAGAAAACCACAATAACATGCATGCGTTGCTAAGGGTCGCAAGAGGGCATATGAGGCAGGTGCCTCCGGATCTTCACAGTCAAAAGCGCCTATCACAGCTAGGCCACAATTTCATCCACCTGCACCCAAGAAAGATTTAAATGTTGAATGAAAGAATCTTGTTAGAAAGCTTTTACGCAAAAGAATTTTGATTATTGTTAAAGCCATACCTTGAATCCCTGAGCCTACATTCCTGAGTCTTATCAGTTTTTATTTCGGTTAAGTCTTGTTGAGTACTTTTGTACTTAGGGTTCGTTGACCCTTGTTGTAGGTATGCCTCATGCGCAGGTCTGCCTAGGACCATGCTGCATGATGGTTGTTCAAATCAAAGATGATAAGTAAATGTGTGGTCCTTAGGCAGGGCACTTCCGTTGTGTGTTATGTTTAGGATACTAATGCCACTCCACTACTATGGTTTGTAATAATAATCATACTTAGTTTAGTGAAACAATTGTTTTGTAACTAAGTTATTGTAAGACTTCTGCTATTTCACTCTGATGTATATTAATGAATAAACTGTTATAATACTGCAATGACTCTGTAATGGGATCTTGCTCGGAAAATCATGGGTGATTCAGGGTTCTCCAAGGACACCTGACAGTCTTCTTAAGTTACCGGGAACATATGCATAGTCATCAAAGGTCATTGGACAGTGACAGGTGCATGTGGGCCCTATAATTTAGGAGGTTCTGCCACAGAATGGTATCAGAGCGCTTCCATTACAAAGGTTTTTGTAGTATTGTTTTACAAAACTTCAAAACGATTTGGGACAAATAAATTTAACCTATTAATTTGGTCCAAATTGCTTCCAACTTATCTTATTTCATTCTCGTCCATTCCTTATTTGATTAAAAAAGCTTTGTGTGGTGGAGTAGTAATCTTATTATGCCCTATATAATAATAGCTATTGTTTATGTACCATAGGAGCTTTGATGTTTAAGTTTCGTAAGGACAATTCATGCATCATGATTAATCCACTTGTTACTTACTTTCCCTATTAGTCTAGGTTGAGTAGTGTAATCCATCCTTGCTACTCTTTAGACTTTTATCAGATCGTCTTACTGTTTTGAAATCTTGCTTTCTACAGTATGGCTCATACCAAGGTAATGCCCCATAAGTCCATTGGACCCAAAGGAGTTCCTCATCACCAGCGTGCCCCTAAGAGTGACGGATGCTAGCAGTAGCAGCTTTAGGCCTGATCCCTAGGCTGAGGTACAGAGGCTTTCAGCAAAGTTAGCATAGGCTACTAGAGATAGGGCCTTGGACGCCATCTAGGTGGGCAAATTACAGGATCAATTGAAGTGTCTTACCACCGCTCATAAGAACTATGAGCGTATGTTAGTTCATATGGTGGAAGGAAGAAATGAAGCTTGGCATAGAGAAGATGTAGCTAGATCCCGAGCTCATGAGTTAGAGTTCTATGTAGAAGACTTAGAAGAATATTATACCAATCTGCATGAAGAAGTCCATAGGCTGAACAATCTCCTGAATCCAAATCATGAGCCTCGGGAAGATGCAATGGACCTAGGTGTCATCATAGTAGATAATGATGAACTAGAAGAGGAAGAAGAAGAAGATCCAGAAGAAGTAGTGATGGTCAATGAAAGTGATGTGGAAGGTGGAAATGTTTCTGGAATAGATACCGATCACGAGGTTTGATGTGATTGAGGAGAAGAGTAGAGTTGTAATATAGCGAGTTCTAGTCTAGTTGGGTAGTCTTGCTTAAGTGCAGACTTGTGTATAAATAAGTGAGCCCTATGTAATGTGTTTGTAGCAAGCTCTTTTAATAGTTCAATAAATGTTTGTGAGTAAAGTTTGGTTTGTCATAAACAGATGCGTCGTACTCGGGGTTCAACTATTCCTGGTTCTTCGAAAGATGAGGATGGTATTCCTGATCCACCACCAGTTCCACCAAATTTGGCTGATGCTATTGTAGCACTAGTCAATGTGACTGTAGACAATGCTCGGTTGCTTCGGGAGTTAGCTCAAAGCAATCAGAATATGATGCAAGGGAACCGTGGTCGTAATCATCATAGACAAGAAGCTACATATGTTGACTTCATGGATACATGACCCCCAGTATTTACCAAGCCTGATGAACCTGCTTGAAGCTGATGATTAGCTTCATACCATGGAGCAGAAGTTTGACCTTATTCCATGCACTGAGTTCCATAAGCCTAGTTTTTGCTGTCCAACAGCTTAGAGGTGCAATAGGTGCTTGGTGGGCAAACCTTGTGGCTATGCAACCAGCAGGTATTCAGTTAACTTGGGCCGAGTTCCGCACTGCTTTCCATACCCATTATATTCTAGAGGAAGTTATGGCCATGAAGCTTAATGAGTTTCTTGCTTTAAAGCAAGGTGATCAAACAGTCATGCAGTATGTGGGCAAGTTCAATCACCTTTCATAGTACGCACCTGAGCATGTTAACACAGATGTCAAGAAAAAAAAGTGGTTCATGCGTGGCCTAAATACCAAACTTTAGACCATGATGACTACCTGCACCAATGTCACATATCATGAGGCAGTCAACATTGCTATTGCATCCGAGGAGAAATATTGGCAGCATAAGGAGATTAAAAAGAAAAAGAGTGTGCCATCTGGGTCTTTCAGTGGCAATCAAAAGAGGCAGAAGATAATCTATCATCCAATAAATCATTATCTTCCTCCTTATCGTCCGCCATAGTTCCAAGCTGGTCAACAACTAAATGTTCATCCTGCCGTGACTTATCCAAACTCCCAATAGTCAAGTGTTCCTGGTGTTCGTGCTCCAACACCCCAAGGCCACAATTACCCCTGTTTCAATTATGGGAAGTCCGATCATTTCTCCAGGGAATGTCTATATCCTAAGCAGTATAATCCAAATTTTCAGAAGGCTCCAGGAAATCAACAACAGAGTTAAGCTCAGAACAAGAACAACAACCAAAATGCTCAGAAGGGCAAAGATGAGAAGAAGACGGGGTGGGTTTTCTATACTCAGGCTAGGGAGATTCTAGAAGCAGAACCCATGATGCTGGGTATGTTTCCTGTCGCCGATCATCCTGTAGTTATGCTTTTTGATTCTGGTGCATCTCATACATTCATCAATAGAACCTTTGTCATAAAGCATGAAATTCCAATTGGGGCAACAAAGGAAAATTTCTATATATAGTCGCCCGAAGGACGGAGGACGTCTGTGTACTAAGGAAATGGTATACCAGGTACCCATAAACCTGGGTGGGCACATTTTTCCCACCACCATGATTATTCTAAAAGATCAGGATATAGATGTGATCTTGGGAATGAATTGGATGTATCAGCATAAAGCTGTTATAGATACTTTGAATAGGACAATAAGGTTGAGTTTGCTAGATAGTAAATCTCAGCTTCTTATCCAACTTCCAACCTTAAAGAGATTAGTGGAAAAAGTTTGTGCAACTTCCATTAAGGAGATTAGAGATATCCCTATGGTAGGTGAATTTCCAGATGTTTTTCCTGAAGATTTACCCGGTCTACCACCTGATAGGGATGTTCAGTTTAACATAGATCTAAAACCTAGGAACAGCTCCGATCTCTCAGAGAGCTTATAGGATGCCTCCCAAGGAGTTAGCCGAGTGGAAGACTTAGTTGCAAGAGTTGATTGATAATGGGTTTATACAACCTAGTTCATCACCTTGGGGATGTCCTGCAATTTTTGTGAAAAAGAAAGATGAGACCCTGAGATTGTGTGTTGATTATCGTCCATTGAATGAAGTGACCATTAAGAATAAATATCCCTTACCACAGATAGATTTACTTTTTGATCAACTGGCTAGAGCTAAAGTTTTCTCCAAAATTGATTTGAGGTCAGGTTACCATCAAATCAAAATTAAGCCTGAAGATATTCCCAAAATGACATTTACCACCAGATATGGATTATATGAATACCTGGTAATGTCTTTTGGTTTGACGAATGCCCTAGCTCATTTCATGTATCTGATGAATTCAGTATTCATGCCTGAGCTAGATAAGTTTGTAGTGGTGTTTATTGATGACATCTTAGTATATTCCAAGAACAAGAAAGAACATGCGGAACATCTCAGAATTGTTCTGACCCTGCCTAAGAGAACATCAGTTATATGCCAAGTTCGGTAAGTGTGACTTTTGGCTAAAGGAAGTACAGTTTTTAGGACATGTCTTGTCAGCTGAAGGAGTTGCAGTAGATCCAAGCAAAGTTAAGGATGTACTAGATTGGAAACCACCAACCATTGTCTATCTGGTTTGGAGTTTTCTGGGAATGGCGGGTTATTACCGTCGTTTTATTCTAGATTTCTCTAGAATATCCAAGTCCATCATGGGATTGTTGAAAAACCAAGCCAAGTTTGTCTGGTCAACTGACTATGAAGAAGCTTTCCAGACTTTGAAGAAATTATTAACCACTGCCCCAGTGTTAGCATAGCCAGATATCGAGAAGCCATTTGACGTTTATTGTGATGCTTTGGGTATTGGTATTGGGTGTGTATTGATGCAAGAAGGCCGAGTCATTGCCTATGCTTCCAGACAACTTAAGCAACATGAAGAACATTATTCAACTCATGATCTGGAGTTAGCAGCAGTTGTCCATGCTTTGAAGATTTGGTGGCACTACCTGCTTGGTAATACTTGCCATATTTATACATATCACAAAAGTTTAAAGTATATCTTTACTCAATCAGAATTGAATATGCGGCAAAGAAGATGATTAGAATTGATTAAAGATTATGACTTGGAGGTGCATTACCATCCTGGTAAGGCCAATGTGGCTGCAGATGCACTCAGTCATAAGAGTCATTGCAATTGTCTGGCAGTAAAAATAATGGATCTGACTTTATGTCAAGAGATGGAGAAGTTGAAAATAGAGATAATTCAACAAGGTAGTTTGACCAATATAATTGTTGAATCAACTATTCGAGACCAAATTATTGTGGCTCAAAAAGAAAACAAGGGTATAGCCCATATCAAAGAAAGATTCAGGAAGGGAAAAGCTAGAATGCTTCAAGATAGATGATGCAAGTGTGTTATGGTTTAAGAATCGCCTAGTGGTACCAAAGGTTCCTGAGTTGCGATGGTCAATTCTTGAAGAGGCACATACAACCAAGTTATCTATTCATCCGAAAAATAATAAGATGTACCATGACTTGAAATAGAGATTTTGGTGGACCAAAATGAAGATAGAGATTGCTCGATATATAGCCAAGTGTGATACTTGTCAAAAAGTAAAAGCTATACATTTGAGATCTGCTAGAGAGTTACAGCCATTGCCTATTCTAGCTTAGAAGTGGGAGGATATTAGTATGGACTTTATCGTAGGTCTACCCAAGACATCAAAAGGTTTTGACTCAATATGGGTTATTGTAGATCGACTAACTAAGTCAGCACATTTTCTTCTAGTCAAGAGTATATATCCTACTATCCAATATGCCAAGATGTATTTAGCACAAATTGTGAGCTTACATGGGGTACCAAAGACCATTATGTTGGATAGAGGTACACAGTTTGTCTCCAACTTTTGGAATTAATTGCATGCTTCGTTGGGTACCAAACTTCTATTTAGTACAGCTTATCATCCACAGACTGATGGTTAGACTGAAAGGGTGAATTAAGTACTTGAAGATATGTTAAGGTGTTGTGTCCTTAACTATTCTAATAAGTGGGATGAATGTTTGCCTTTGGCTGAGTTCTCATACAACAATAGTTATCAAGAGAGCATTAAGATGGCTCCGTTTGAAGCACTCTATGGTCATAGATGTAGAACATCACTAAATTGGTCTGAACCCGGGGAAAGATGGTTCTTTGGAGTTGACCTGGTGAAAGAAATAGAAGAGAAGGTTAGGCAGATACAAAGTAATTTGAAGATAGCTCAGTCCTGACAAAAGAGTTATGCAGATAAACGACAGTAGACCATTGGTGTTTAACAAGGGAGATTTTGTATATCTGAATGTGTCACCAATGAAGGGAGTTACATGTTTCGGTGTTAAAGGCAAGTTGGCACCTCATTATATTGGACCATTTCAAATTTTGGAGAGGCATGGAAAGGTGGCATATCGCTTGAAGTTACCAAAGTATCTCTCAGCTGTACACGATGTGTTCTATGTTTCTCAATTAAAGAAATGTCTTCGAGTGCCTGATCAGAATGTTGAGGTTGAAGGAGTTGAACTTGAACCTGATTTGACCTATTCCGAATATCCTATCCGAGTTTTGGATTAGAAAGATCATGTCACTCGAAGGAGGACAATCAAATTCTACAAGATACAGTGGAATCAACATTCCGAAGAAGAAGCTACTTGAGAATCCGAAGATTACTTGCTAGAATAGTTTCTAGAGTTTCTTGCATCAATATAGAATAATGTTAGTTGTGCTCTGTTGTTATGAACCATGTTTTGTAAAAGGACCTGAGCTATTTTATGGTTAAGTTTGGAATGTTTTTGCTTGACACATTTCCTTTTCCATTACTTACCCTCGGACTTTAAATCTAGGGACAAGATTTCTTTTAGGGGGAAAGATTGTAACACCTCTGGTGTTTTAAACCCTAAAACATGCCATGTCATCATATGCATTGCACATCATTCATGTGTTAGCAAAGACTTTGATATGCATCCACTAAAACAAGTTTACTTTTATGTTATATGTGTTGACTTGTATGGTTTGAATTAAGTTCAAAATCTTTGTATTGATTTGGAATATCCGAAAACCCTAATTTTCAGTATTTAAATTCTACCCTAAAAACCTAATTCAAAATCTAAGCACATTTTGGGGTTGAGCCTAAAAGGAAAAGTGTAGAGATTTTCAAGGTGTACAAAGTTGGTTTTTGGAGTTTTCAAAGTTGTTATATAAAATTTGAAGTAATTTGAAAAGGCGATAAGTGCTTAAAGTGTCCCCTTTTGATTTTAAACTTGCATTTCAAAATGTAGACATAATTTGGGTATGGTTATTAAAGAAAAGTTGTAGAACTTTGAATTTGGAACAACTTTTATTTTTGAAGATTTTTGAGTTACCATACAAATTTGGGAGTAATTTGGGAAATTAGGCGAGTGGCAATTTTGTAAATATTGTGAACAGTACCCACGGGCGACACCTCACCGTCGATGAGCTTCCTCGGCGTTCCAGTCGCGCCCGTGGCCATCTTCGGCATCGCGCTAGCATGGAGAAGCTGTTGCGCGTTCTCTCCGTGTGCCTTGACCGCGTTATAAAGGTCGGGATGCCGTCGTCGTCATTCTTTCTCCTTTCTCTGCTTTTTCTGTCGCCACCGCCCAACTCCGTCGAGCTCGTGCCATTGCCGTAGCGCATACCAGTCACAGCAAAGTCAGTCATAGCTCCGCCTGCTCCTTGCACACCTAGCCAACCAGTCCTAGTCGCTTGATTTCGCCAGAACACGCTGCGCGTCGCCTTTCTTCCTTGCGGCCGGCAGCAACGCCGTCAAGCTCGATTCGCCGTGGCCAGCGCTCTAACCGAACCGCCGTGAGTAGGGGATCATGGTAGTACCTTGGTCGTCGCTGGAGACCTCGTCAGTCGGCGAGAAATGCCGGTCAGAGGGCTCACCGCCGTGGTCAGTGAGGACTGACGGGTGGGGTCACCCAGTCAGTGACTCTGTATTTGAAAAATGAATTTTTCTATTTTGCATAATTAAATGAATAGTGCTATAATTGTTATTTTTGTATAGAATTAATTAGAGCTCCAAAAATTATGAAAATTTTTGTGTGACCTTTCTGATATGTAAACTATTTAGGAAAAATAGTAAATGTTATTTTTCAGTACAGTTTGAATGTGATACAAATTGCTCAAATTAATTAATAAATGGGTTTCCATGATTTTTCTAGGCTTATATAATTATCCAAAAATTATGAAAATTGTTTTTACACTTAGTTATCATATGATGAGTCTTCACAAAAATTTTGAGCTCAATTGGAAGAAGTTTAATTATTTCATAATTTTGAATTAAATAATTAATTCATAAAACAAATAGTAAACCTTAATGACTTAGGTTTTGTTTGAATTTTTGGATTGAGTGTTGACCTTGGGTCATTAGTATAAAATATTTCTTGATACTTAAAGTAATTGTTTGAATTTATGTAAATTGTTTAGTTAGTTGTTGGGTCGCAACTGTACCGCGAAGGAAAGTGGTATTCAAGTTTTTAACTTTTGCATCCATCGTCAAGCATCATGTTTTATATCTCGTATCATATTAAACATGGCATTGTTACTATGTGTAGTGAACGAAAGCGAGAACATGGTAGTGAATCAAGTTGTGGAGGAAGTTAATCCGTCTATTGAGGTCAGGTTTGATATCTGTGGAACATCTCCTGAACCTGACTTTTCCGACAACCATGGCGAGCCCCAGATGCATTTAAACCTACCTTGGGTTTTACAAATTTATATCGCTTTTGCTTTTCAATACTGCATTATGTGATTAGGAGTTGAGTGAAAACCTAATTGGTACATTACCAACCTTGTTTTTCAATATTAACCTTGTTAACCGTTTCAATCCGAGAATGCTTATTTATGCTTAGCCATGCTTAGAACGATAAAAGTCGGGTGATCACCGGTCACCCGTGAGATATAAACGGTTTCTTGGATACGACTGGTTATTTATGTGATCATGAGATATGAGCATGTAGAGTAATAAATCTAGACCGGGCGGACTCGGTGTATGGGAGCCACAAGACATGGAGGTCTTATGAGCGGGTTCTTTCCGCCTGTGTCGATTAAGACACGTCCGTTGTTGAATTGCATGAGGTGAGACTTTGTAGTATCGATCACATACTTCGGTAAGCCTTAACTTGGCTATTCTATTACGAGAATGGCTACTCGTGCACTAGGAGTGGAGAGATGGTGAGAATAGTGTGTACCCATGTGGCAATAGGCTGGATTGGTGGAGTACTGTATTCTCGGGTGGCGCGGACCTGTTCTTATTTTAGAGGATCTGAGGGTGGGTTGGTATATGTAAATCAGGGACCTGCATATGTCGTGTGGTTGGGAATCCCCAGCTAGGTTATAATCAGTTTGAATCAGTCGTTGCTCCTCGGTTATGGAGACTCAACTCACTGTTCATCATCGTAGTTAACAAATGAAACTTGAGCTGGATTTAAGAAAGAGTTTGATATGAAGTTCATGATCTCATTATGGATCATGATAGATTCATATATGATGTTGAGAAAGATTTAAATGTTGAATGAAAGAATCTTGTTAGAAAGCTTTTACGCAAAAGAATTTTGATTATTGTTAAAGCCATACCTTGAATCCCTAAGCCTGCATTCCTGAGTCTTATTAGTTTTTATTTCGGTTAAGTCTTGTTGAGTACTTTTGTACTCAGGGTTCGTTGACCCTTGTTGTAGGTGAGCCTCATGCGCAGGTCTACCTGAGACCGTGCTGCATGATAGTTGTTCAAACCAAAGATGATAAGTAAATGTGTGGTCCTTGGGCAGGGCACTTCCATTGTGTGTTATGTTTAGGATACTAATGCCACTCCACTACTATGGTTTGTAATAATAATCATACTTAGTTTGTGAAACAACTGTTTTGTAACTAAGTTATTGTAAGACTTCCGCTATTTCACTCTGATGTATATTAATGAATAAACTGTTGTAATACTGTAATGACTCTGTAATGGGATCCTGCTCAAAAAATCGTGGATGATTCGGGGTTCTCCGAGGACACCCGACAGTCTTCTTAAGTTACCGGGAACATATGCATAGTCGTCAAAGGTCATTAGACAGTGATAGGTGCATGTGAGCCCTATAATTTAGGAGGTTCTGCCACATCCAAACACCACCGGTGGTCGTCAATTAAGAGTACTGGATGATGCACTTCGCTAGGTCACTGATGAAGAAGGGCACCGGTGTGGGGCTGGTCTTCATATCACCCCTCCGAGTCCACATGAGGTACATGGTTCGGCTCTAATTCCCCTCATCAAATAATGTGGCTGAGTATGAAGCGCTCATCAACGGCCTACGAATCGCCATCGAGTTGAGCATCCGATGCCTCGACATCTGAGGTGACTCCCAACTAGTCGTCAACCAAGTCATGAAGAAGTCCAGCTATCATGACGCCAAGATGGCCACATACTGCCAGGAGGTCCGACGGCTGGAGGACAAATTTGATGGCCTCAAACTCAACCACATCCCAAGGCGCTTCAACGAGGCGACCGACACACTTGCAAAAGCAGTGTTCGATCGAGAGCCGGTGCCAACAGGCATCTTCACCAGTGACCAACATAAGCCCTCAGTATGCTATGAAGGGGCGGAATGGGCTGACAATGGCCCATCTGATCCAGCCCCAGGGGCTGACCAACCGATGGCTCCCTCTGGCCTTGAGGTCATGGAGTTTGAAGAGAAACCAATGACACAGCCCGACCCTCTAGACGACTGGAGAACACTCTACCTCGACTACCTCCTCCGTGACACACTATCGATAGACAAGACGGAGGCTCGACTGGCTCGCACGTTGCGCCAAATCCTTCATTCTTATAGAAAGTGAACTCTATAAATAGAGCCACACCAGGATCCTGTAGCTCTGTATCCCTATCGAATAGGGGAAGCTTCTACTAAGCGATATCCACGGTGGGGTCTGCGGTCACCATGTCGCGCCTAGAACCTTGGTTGGGACTGCATTCCGACAGGGCTTCTACTAGCCCACTGCAGTAGCCGATGCTAAGCAAATCATACGCACCTGCGAAGGGTGCCAGTACTACTCTTGGCAAACTCACTTCCCGGCCCTAGGCACTACAGATGATCCCCATCACATGGCCCTTCAGTAGTCTGGGGGCTCAATCTAGTTGGGCCTCTCAAAAAGGTGCCTAGGGGCTACACCCACCTGCTTGTCACCGTAGACAAGTTCACAAAATGGATCGAAGCTCGGCCGATCTCCACGATCAAGTTCGAGCAGGCTGTGTTGTTCTTCCTCGACATCATCCATCACTTTGGAGTACCAAACTCCATCATCACATGTGGCAGAACCTCCTAAATTATAGGACCCACATGCACCTGTCACTGTCCAACTGACCTCTGACGACTATGCATATGTTCCTGGTAACTTAAGAAGACTGTCGGGTGTCCTCAGGGAACCCCGAATCATCCACGATTTCTGAGCAAGATCCCATTATAGAGTCATTGCAGTATTACAACATTTATTCAAATATCTACATCAGAGTAAATTAGCGGAAGTCTTACAATAACTTAGTTTACAAACCAATTGTTTCAAACCTTACAAACTAAGTTCGATACATATTACAAACCATAGTAGTAGTGGAGTGGCATTAGTAACATAATACAAACACACAATATAAGTATCCTACCCAAGGATCACACATTCACTTATCGTCATCGACCTGAAAAACAGTCATGCAGCACGGTCCAAAACAGACCTGCTCATGAGGCTCACCTGCAACAAGGGTCAACGAACCCTGAGTACAAAAGTACTCAACAAGACTTAACCGAAATAAAAGTTTATATAACACAGTAATGCAGGCTTAGGGGTTCAAGGTATGCCTTTAGCAATAATCAAAGTTCTTTTGCGTAAAAGCTCTTTAACAAAATTCTTTATATTAACATTTAAAAAAACTTCATAAGATCATATACAAAGCTAACACGATCCATAATGAGATCATGAAACTTCATATCCAACACCTTCATAACCTTATTCGAGTTCTAGTTATTAGCTACGATGATGAACAGAGAGTTGAGTCTCCATAACCGAGGAGCAACTATGATTCGAACCGATTAAAACCCTAGCTGGGGATTCCAGACCACACGACATATGTAGGTCCCCAACCTACATATACCAACCTACCCTCAGGTCCTCTAAAATAAGAATGGGTCCGCGCCACCTGAGAATACAGTACTCCACCAATCTAGCCCATTGCCACGTGGGTACATGCTATTCCCACCATCTCTCCACTCCTAGTGCGCGAGTAGCCATTCTCATAATAGAATCGCCAAGTAAGGCTTACCGAGTATGTGGTTAGTACTATAAAGTCTCATCTCACACAGTTCAACAACGGACGGACCTTAATCGACACAGGTGGAAAGAAGCCACTCACAAGACCTCCATGTCTTGTGGCTCTCACATACCGAGTCTGCCCGGTCTAGATTTATTACTCCACATTCCCATATTACATGATAACCTAAGTAACTAAAGATCCATTTAAAACTTGCAGGTGATAGGAAATCACTCGACTTTCATCGTTCTAAGCATAGCTAAGCATAACTAGGCATCTACGAATTAAACTGGTAACGAGGTAAATATGGAAGAACAAGGTTGATAATGCACCAATTAGGTTTGCACTCAAATCCTAATCACTTAATGCAGTAAAGAAAAGCCAAAGCGAAATCAATTTGTAAATCACAAGGTAGGTTTAAATGCATCCGGGGCTTGCCTTGGTTCACGAAAAAGTCAGGTTCCTACGATGTTCCACAATTATCAAATCTGACCTCAACAGATGGATTAACTTTCTCTGCAACTTGATTAACTACCATGTGTTCACCTTTGTTCACTACACGTAGTAACAATGCCATGTTTAACATGATGCGAGGTATAAAACATGATGCTCGATGATGGATGCAAAATTTAACAACTTGAATACAACTTTCCTTCGCGGTACAGTTACAAGTTAAACTAACTAAACCTTTTTCGTAACACTTAATTCCATTGCCAATGATCATTATCAACTAATGACCCAAGGTCATCACTCAATCCAAAATTCAATCAAAACCTAAATCATTAAAGGTTACTATTTGCTTTTATGAATTAATTATTTAATTACAAATTATGAAATAAATCAACTTATTCCAATTGACCTCAAATTTTTTGTAAATGCTCATGTCATGATAACTAAGTGGCAAAATAAGTTTCATAATTTTTGGATAAAGAAATAAGCCTAGAAAAATCATGGAAACTCATTTATTAATTAATTGAGCAATTTTTATCACATTCAAAAAATTACT
This sequence comes from Miscanthus floridulus, assembly GCF_019320115.1. NCBI lineage: Eukaryota > Viridiplantae > Streptophyta > Magnoliopsida > Poales > Poaceae > Miscanthus > Miscanthus floridulus. The sequence goes on along the minus strand of NC_089585.1, from coordinate 20,184,227 downwards.
GAAAATCAACATTAAATATTTTTCCTAAATAATATACATCGCAGAGAAGTCACACAAACATTTTCATAATTTTTGGAGCTCTAATTAAATCTACACAAAAATAACAAAAACATACACTATTCATTCATCTCTGAAAATTGAAAAAAAACTCATTTTCAAACCGTTGAGTCACTGACACCCGACCCCACATGTCATCTTCAACCTTCGGCGATGACCACGGCAACTGACGTGCTGACCAGCGATAACTCACCGTCGGTGAGGTCTCCGGCCAAGGCGAAGATACCAACACACTCCCCACACCACCCCGCATCGATTGAAGGCACTAGCTTAAGCAATTACAGCGAGGATTCGAGCTTGACGCCGTCCATGGCGGACACGGTGGTGCAGCTGCACTACGCCGGCGATGAGAGACCAGTAGCAGTTAAACTAAGCGCTTGGTAAGGATCAGTAGTTCACCCCGAACGTGATGGAGCAAAGAGCGAGGTCGGAGGATCACCGGAGATGCTGGTCGACGGTCATAGCGATCACAACGGAGCAAGCGACGGTGACGGTGATTTTCCAGTGACTATGGTAGACAAAAGGAGCAATCAACTAGGTCACCTGAGCATCACAAGAACAAGGCGAAACTAGAGGTACAATGAGAAAGAGCAACAGCTCACAAGATAGCGCTGGCCACGGCGACGCACTTGCGACGGTGGTGCTGCCGGCATTGAGGAAGAAAGACGGCAAGCGGTGATTCCCAGCGAAACCAAGTGACCACAGTCGGTTGGGTAGGTGCGCAAGGAACTAGCGAAGCTATTGAGCACTTTGCTGCGATGGCACAGGCGCGAAATCGACAGGCGAGGGCTCAACGGAGCAGTGGCGGTGGTGACTAGAAAGCAGAGGAGGAGAAAAGAACGACGGCGACTGCAGTCTCGACCTTTAAAGGACGGCCAGGAAGCAAGAGGGAAGCCATGACAACTCCTTCCCCGTGCCAGTGTGAAGCGGAGGATGGCCACAGGCGTGCCTAGAACCGAGAAGAAGGTCGCCGGCGATGTAGCTTAAGCGGCGAGCACTGTTCAACGTATTTACAGAATTGCCATTTGTCTAAATTTCCAAATTACTCCCAATTTTATGTAACAACTCAAAAATCTCCAAAAATAAAAGTTGCTCAAAATCTAAAGTTCTACAACTTTACTTTTATAACCACCCCCTAATTTGGTCTACATTTTGAAATGCAAATTTGAATTCAAAAAGGGAACATTAAAAGAATTATGCCTTTTCAAATTACTTCAAATTTTTCTAAACAACTTTGAAAACTCCAAAAACCAACTTTGTACAACTCGACAAGCTCTACATTTTTTATTTAAGGCTTAACCCCAAAATGTACTTCGATTTTGAATTAGGTTTTTTGGGGTAAAACAAATCGCTGGAAATCAGGTTTTTCGGAAATTCAAATCCAAACAAAACTTTGAACTTGATCCAAACCATACAAGACAACACATATAACATAAATGTAAACTTATTTTAGTGTATGCATATCAAAGTTTTCACTAAGGCCAAATGCTTTGCAATGCATATGATGACATGGCAGGTTTTAGTATTTAAAACACCCAAGGTGTTACATCACAGACTACGGCACACAGTTCACCGATAAGAAATTCATTCGATTCTGTGATGAACAACACATCCGAGTCGAGTAGGCTGCCATCATGCACCCCCAAATGAACGGGCAGGTCGAGCGCACAAACGGCATGCTCCTATAGGGCCTCAAGCCTAGGATCTTCAACTGGTTGAACAAGTTCGACGCACGCTGGGTCACCGAGCTCCCTACGGTGCTCTGGAGCCTAAGGACAACTCCCAGTCGGGCCACCGCTACACACCTTTCTTCATGGTCTATGGTTCTGAGGCCGTCCTCCCATCGGACCTCAACTACAAAGTGCTAGGAATCAGAGCATATGACAAACAGCGAGCCGAGGCATCCCACAAAGATGCCATGGACCAGCTAGACGAAGCCCACGACATCGCCCTCCTCCGTTCAGCCAAGTACCAGCAGGCACTGCATCGGTACCACAGCCGACAGGTGTGGGACTGAGCCTTCAACATTGGGGACCTGGTTCTCTACCTCGTATAGAGCAACAAGGACCGTCACAAGCTCTCCCCACCCTGGGAGGGGCCCTACGTCGTCATGGAAATACTCTGGCCAGGCGCCTACAAGTTGAAAACCGTCGACGGCGAGGTCTACACTAACGCCTGGAACATTGAGCAGCTACGTCGTTTTTACCCTTAAATAAATGCATACTCTTTCTTATCAGTTTCATTTCCAAAAATCTCCAATCTTTAGTGACTTCCGACCCCTGTAAAGAGCGAGGGGTCAGACCTCACTCAGGGACTGATATAAGTATGTTTATCTTGCAAACACTCTCTATGTTATATTTGCAAACATTCTCTATGTTTTCTCCATTTTCTCATGGTAAGTCCTAAAGGCTAGAATTTTGGGAACAAAATCTGAGTATAACTGGTAGGACTAAGGGAAACCCATGCCCTAGCGGCTACGGCCTCCTTGCTCACCAGCGTGATCAGAGTTGGCACTCCCGCACTCCGAGCTTTTTGCGACCTTAACTATGAGAAGGGTCGGAAGGCACCCAAATCTCTTTTACAAAAAGAGGGAGAAAAGCCGAAAAAGATGTTTGTCGTAGCAAAAGTTGAAAACTTATTCATTTTTTCACACAAAATTCATTGCTTACAAAGTGATTTCATCACGAAAAGGACTAATGTATTCATAAATACAAAAGGCTATTCACTCGGGGGCTCCGCCACAAACTTATTCGATTATAGTCTCTAACCAGCTCTACTATGAGTACTACTACGGTCGCCATGCCACACTCTCCATCGGTGATGCCCTACCGCTCCATGGGATCCTTGAGGGCACCATCATCTACAACGTCGAGCACCACATCGGCGACTGTGGTGCCTCTGCTAGGGCATCCAGGGACTGCGCCATCATCATCAGCCGCAACCCCAACAATGGCACCTCCACTAGAGCATCCAGGGACTACTGCCATTGTGATCAGCCGCAACCCTGACAATGGCGTCTGCGCAGGGGGCGTTTCTCGCCGAAGAAAGGCCGCCATGAACGATGGCAAATCCGACAATGCTCAGCACCCTCTAGTCCACCTCCTCCTTCAATGGAGGCAGCCCCTTCTCAGTAAAGGCGACAGACACCATCTCATCTATGTTGGATAACCTCTAGCTCGACATCACGCTCCGAATTCATGAGCGGATCTGTGAGTTGTTCTCTCTCTGGCATTACCCTCTCTCACTTAGAAACCACCGTGACGCATGAACACATTCGGTGGAAAGGAAGAAGAAGAGGTAGCGGCTCATAAGCAGGCGAAGGAATGGGATGAGAACTCCCCTCCCCCTCCCTATTTAAGGAAGAGGCGTAGCAGTTGAGGAAAGGCGAAAGGTTGGAACGAAAAACTCTCCTCCTTCCCCTATTCAATGCAGATGGGAAATCAATGCTGACGGGAATCCGAGGGGACATGCCTAGACCGATGGGACTCGCTTTGATCAATGAGACATCGCCTGGTCAAAATAGGACATTGCCTAGGCATGGCCCACCACTACCACATGTCGGGCATGAGAATCAGGGCGCACCCACATGCAGGCGACTCTCTGCTTCCCCAGGCAAGACCATGGAGTGACCTGATGACGTAACCCCCATCTAGGGGGGCCAATGGGCCACCTGGGTCGATCAGGATGGCCTAGGTAAAACAACAAATGAATGACCACTGAAAGATAAGCACCTCTGTTACCTACTTCGCGTGTTAATTTCATTACCGAGCATCCAACCCCAGCAACGGCAGGGGCACGAACATTACTCGGGGGCTACTGAGGGTGTCTACTTATATAGACATCCTCATCGCCTGACCCCCTCCTTACGTTTAAAAAACCAGAGATGCCGGGTGCGGGTGTAGAACTTGAGTAGAACTAGACGAACCGCTAGACCCTACTGCCTCGGCGGCTATGGTGTTTTCATTCACCAGCATAATCGAATTCATAGTTCCCTATACTCTGAGCTTTTGTATCCTGCCTTCTCGAGAGGGGTTCGGAGGGGTCCGCCTGTAGAATCTCCTTCAAGGAGAAGCTATCAGGTCGCTTAAAGTCAATCGAACGGCTCGAATCACCATCGAGAGACGAAGACAAAAAATCACGATGCTCGTGCAGGTCACGCCGGCCCCATCGCAAACACCGGACTCAAAACCCGCACGGACATGTCTGGTAAGAGCTTCTCATCGCTCGTACCACCGAGGTAACATTACCGACCCCCACTTTCATTTCAATTAAATTGCACATTAATCCCATCATCCAAACGTTGCATATGCGATCTTCACATCTCAACACTTCATGTCACGCCATGAAGCGATGCCCACCTCATTCGATATGAGTGGTAACTGGCCAAGGTTCGAAGGTCGGCTCAGTAAAGGGCTCGAGGTTGCCTCGTGTCAAACAGAGCCAGGGGAGAAAAACCATGATGAGCCCCAGCAACCTTGCCTAACCCCGCTCAGAAGCAGATAGGGACATCTCGACCTTTCTCGTTCGATTCTAACCCCAAGCGAAACCCATAGAATCTCTATCGAGGAGAGGCCAATAGGCCACTTGAGCCTACTAAATGGCTCGGGCATCTGCCAGGAGGCACGTTAAGAAGTAGTGGAATGCCACAAGAGGGCTCTATCGACCCCGTCAGGGAATGATGGACCTAAATTCCACACGAACATACCCATTAGCTAGCTCATTGAGCACGACACTCGAGCCGTTGAGGCAAGTGTCATCAACTCAGCCCCTCCGATTGCAGAAACTAAGGACAGGGGTAACGCGCGAAACATGGCCGACCCCTTAAGGGGCTCGGGAGCTCAAGTCGCTTGATCCGAGATCAAGAGACCGAGGTTCGAAGGCTGACCCATGAAGGGTCTAAGGCCGCCTCACGTCCAACAAGAGCCAGGGGAGAAAACGCAGATGAGCCTCAGCAGCCTTTGCCCAACCTGCATTGATGCGGGAAGGGTCATCTCAACCTTCTAAGTTCAATCCAGCCTCCTACCGAGCCCATAGAGTCCCCATTAAGGGGTAATCTGTTAGAAGGTAGGTCAAGGAGCAATAGAACGCCGCCCGAGAGCTTTGGCGACCCTATCGCAAAGCAGCGGGATCGGATTCTGTTCGAACATTCCTGTTAGCGAGCTCATCAGGCACGTCACTCGAGCCACCAAGGCAAGTGACATCGTCCCTGACCCCTCTAGTTGCGAAAACCATGGATGGGGCGATAGTCACAAATCAAGCCGACCCTTGACCGAATCCCCACCATGCGTGGGGGCTCAGGGAAGGCCGGGCCAGTGATAAGACCAAACGCATGGTCACGGAACGATCGCCAAAATCCTAAGTAGGGGGGTACGTGTGAATACAAAAGTAAGTTTGCTACCCTCAGCTCCGGTCTTGAGTAACATTCAGCCCCAGTGAGCGCAAAGGGTTGGATCTCACTCAGGGGGCTGATAAAGGTATGAATACCTCCTTTTTTTCTTTGAAATGGTCATTGCATCAGACCTCTTCCTCGCGTCGAGACTGGCGGCAAGGTTTGTAGAAATAGATAAATGAGCACGCCTGGTAAGATGACAAAAAACCCACACCCTGACGGCTACAGTAACTTTGCTCACCATCATAAATCAAAATTTTCCCCTTGTGCACCTCGGGCCCTACGGTCTTAATGAACGCAAGGGTCAGATCGCATAAACCTTTTTTCTCGAATGCAAAAGGGAAGAAATCAAGTTCAAACGAATGAAGTTAAATTATGAAATGGAATTACGAAACTATTTTTGGGCACAAAAGTACCAACACTTGTCCATAGATTACAGATAAATGTTTATCAGACTCGACTAACTATTGACCCATCCGGGGGAGAACCATGTCTTCAATTTTGCTCACCAGGCTTTCCGCGAGAGGAGTCACCACTGCTTCTATTTCATCCAGCTCGAAGAGCTCATAGCCAGGCGTGAAGCCTAGGCTCATCGCCCCCAAGTTGATGTTAACATCATAATGCGAGTGGGCGATGGCGAAGGCTTGGATAATCCCCAAGCAAGAAGCTTCCTTCTCTAGCTAGCGCACCCGCAGCTATGATGTCTATGGCATGGGCCGTGAGCGAGTTGGTCCCCTTTGCCTACACCACCTGTAGGTCATCATAGATGATGCTAAGGCCAACCTTCAGGAAGTTCAAGCTCATCGCTCTCCTGTCTAAAGAACACACCTCAGTCTCAGCGAGATCCTTGGCAAGTCCGGCAGCGGTGCCCTCGGCCTCTAGCTTCTGAGTCTTTGTGGTGTCAAGCTCGGCTTGGAGGGAGCTGATCCTCTATTGCACCTTCGTCATGCTCTTAGACGGCCTGGTCGCGCTCCCCGCGGATCGTGCCGTGCTCTAAGCAAAGCCTCTTCGAGGTCTGGCATTGCTCATCTCAGCTCCCCATGTAGCCAGGCGACCATCTTAGCATCTAGCTTCGCCCTCTGCTCTTAGGGCCATGGACCTCTCCTTGGCTCGCAGCTTGAGCTCCTGCTCCTTCTCCACCTCGTCTAGGAGGTCGACGGTCCACTGGCGTGTCTCGACATCCCGTTGGAGTAGCTCGTCCTACTGCTTCTGCACCCTAGCGGCCTCCTCCATGTCCTGTTGTGCCCTCAGCCGCTAGATCTTGGATCATCCCTGTGGCACCCTCCGCATGTCGGCAGGGACTCGGCTTCCCGCCATCAAAGATCATCCGCCTCTGCCACAAGGGGAGTTAGCTCCACCACCCTCTAGCGAAGCTAGGCAGGTTACATCCCTGTGCAGCCATGCCTCATCAATGAGGCAGTCCCACTCTTCCTTGTGTTCATGAAGGAACTGAGATTTCTCCCTGGCTGCGAGCGGCAAGAGACTAAAAAAAGACAGGTGGTCAGAAAATAAAAATAGATGAAGAAAGAAGAAATCGAGAGGCAAGACATAGTAAATACCTAGCCGGCGGGAATGATGACATCTCAAAGGGTGCCCTGGGCATGGTTTAGAGCATCCAACATGGCCGTGATCCCATTAGTCGAGACTCTCCCGCTCCATGCCCTCGGTGCCATCATCAAGGGTGAAGATCACTGACGACGGATCCTGTGGACTCCCCCAACGAAGCAGGGGCTTCGTTCCGCAGTAGGCGAGCAGCTACCCCCTGACATCAGAACTAGGGACAACTCCCTGCCAGTCTCCTTAGTGACCACTACGGTGTCTGAGGGTCCCTCAGCAGCGACCCCCTCCGTCCTACCCAGAACAAGCATCGCCTCGGGGGCCACCGATGGCGCGGAACGCACCGCTGCCTCAGGCGTTGCCGCCATAGCTTCTAGCTACAACCCATCCATTGCATCCACCATCACCTCTACCTCCATCGGCAGGACCTCATCCAGCTACACCACAACTGCCATGGTCGACGCAATGGGTGCGGCCAATGACTTCGCCTACTCCAACGCCGAAGACGGAACCACTTCGGTCACTAGTTGCGCGCCAACCTCCGAAGGCAATCCCTTAGTTGTGCCGATTGCTTGACCCACCGAGGGCACGGGCACCATTGCAGGCGGTGCTAGACCGGCCGACGAGGCTATGGCATCGGCTCTGCTCTCACCTAGAATGGGAGCGACATCGGACGGTGGCCCCTGCCTCGCCTGAAAGGCGAGGGTCTTCTTAGGTGCCAGCGCTATAGGAGTGCTCCGTCTGACCAGCCCCCCGACACTGTAGAAAAAACAAAGAGCATGAGTCACCATGAAAAATAGAGAAAAACAGAGATAACAGAGGAGTCGGCAAATTACATTAGGCGACGTTTGGGGGATGAACCCCTAGCTCCCTGCTCTACCTTGTTAGGGCAGGGCCACTTCAAGCCTACCCCTTGCACCCGGGCAGAGGGGCTCACCTCCCTTATCTCTGAGGGTGCAGTAATAGAGCCATCCCACTCTATCGATACCTCGAGCATGGCGGCAGATCCACCCACCCCCATTAGCTCATGGGACGCGGCAGCAGAGCCACCCCCTCCATCAGCACCTCAGGGGTGCAGCGGCAGATCTACCTCCCCCCATCCACTGATCCTCCATTAGCACCCCAAGTGAAGCAGCGGATCCTCCGGCTCCCACCAGCCCCCTGAGGACGGGCTGATGGTTTGGCCTGCCTCTGTCGGCCCCACTGACTCACTTCCCCCCATGTGGAACAGGAAGGGTCCCTACATGGACAATTGGGTGCCTGTCAGCAAATCCTCGCCCTCTAGGACATCCCAATCCACATCGGCAACTACCTCGTTGTCATCGTCATCACTACATGTCTCCTCTCCTCCATCCCATGCTTGCTGCTTCCATAGCATCTTCTTCTTCTTGAGCTCCCTCATCCTCCTATCCCACTCAGCCAGTGGTGCGATTCACTACTGCCTTGGATTTAGTCCTTCGGCAATGGAGCTGGGCTATCCCCGAGGACAAGTCTCTTCGGCTAGTCCCTGCTATCCCGAGGTCAGCATCAAGGGGTCAGAAATTCAAGTGAAGAAAAGGCACGGGAAAGGGGAACTTACGTAATTGATGAACCTCAGTTCTGGCCGCATTGGAGGATGTCTCGGCACCAGATATATGAAGTCAAGGACAACATTGGCAGTGTCCTTTGAAGGCTCCATCACCTCCTTGATCCGCTGCACCACTTCGGTGGGGGGAGCGCTTCGTCGGCGAGCACCATCTCTTTAGGCGACGCCCCAAGCACCATCAGGTATAGGGGGAGTGCGTGGCTCATCCGCGGTGCCACCCTCTGCGTGTGGTAGGTGCTGATGATCCCCGGTCCCTTCACACCCCTCTCCTTTAGAATTTGGAGGGCGGCGAGATGGTCCTTGATCCTCTTCTTATCTTTGTCCGGGACACCTCACTTCCATGACCCCGGGACCTCTTCGACAAGGCGCCCAGAGTGCACCGATAAGGGGGCAGCCACATCATCCTTGACATAAAACCACTACGAATGCCACCCCTTGTTGGAGGTCGATAGATGCATCAATGGGTAGTCGTTCACCCGGTTGTTGCATAGATGAATGCTAGCACATCCCATCGGCATGCTCAACACCTACTTCCCAACCTGGTTCTTCGATAGGTTGACGTCAAAGAAATACCACCACAGATCAAAGTGGGGGCTAATCCCTAGGAACCCCTCACATAGGGTGACGAACACCATAATATGATGGACCCCATTGGGACTAAGGTGCTACAACTCCACCTGGTAGTACTCCAATAGACCTCGAAGGAACTTATGAGCATGTACAGATGAATCCCCCCTTGTGGAAGAGAGCGAAGGACACGACATACCCTTCGAGCGACTGATGGCTTGTCCTTATCACCAGGTAGCCACCACTCCTCGATAGTGGACAATGGGTGAAGGAGGCCATGGCGGACGAGGCCCTCTAGGCGCTGAGGGGTAATGTTGGATCTACACCATGGCTCCATTGAAACGACGGGAAAGGGGGTGGATGCGAGCTCAATGGCGGTTGCGATGCGGATGCGAGCTTGACGGTGGCAGCAATACGGGTGTAGGAGGCTTAGGTGATTGGTAGCGGAGGTTGTAGATACGAAGGCGAGGAGGCGAAGTGTGGAACCCTAGGGTGAACCTCATGGTTTTATAGGGGCAACGGATGCGAGAAGAGAAACTGTCTACCTCGATCTCTGAGCCTACCACGACACACCGCCGTGTCACTGTCGTGGGATACGCGCCCACGATCCCTATCTTTTCCCACCAAAATTGTGCCGGACAGTTCACCTTCCCAAGCGGACCGGACTCTTTTCCCACAGAGGGGATACGGGTCAAAAAGCTTCTTCTCCGACCTGCCTGGGCCCAGGAGTCCAAGGGCCGGCCCAATAGTCTCGACGGTCGTCCCAATGAGGGATGGGCCCATGAGCGACCAAGACTCAGGTAAACAAGCATCAGTGGGGCCTCGATCCATAGTCGAGCCCAAGCCAGGCTGACCCTAGATGAAATCCCTATGAACAGGATACCAGGGTTCCCTTAAAAATATCTAGTTGACAAAAACCAAATCTCACAGCCCTACCTGTGAAGGGTCCGAAATTACCCCCCCCCCCCCGGGCGATTCTGCCTGAATCACCCAGGGGCTTGTAACACCTCGGGTGTTAGCCTTGCATAACTTGACTTGCATAACATGAGCATGAGCATCAAGCATTCATAAACAAGCATTTACAATTGAAACATTGGATTGAAACATCTGCAACATTTGCTTGTTATCGCATGTTTCCTTGAACATATGCAATTTTTCTCATTATTTCATGTCTCCATGTGTATATGCATATGATCATGAGTGTACACATGTACTTGGTGGATGTAAGTCACACAAACATGTAGCAACACCTAGGTTAGCAAATAGGACATGGTTCATGAAGTCACCTTGCATGAACTAACACTTAAGATTTCATGTGATTAAACTAAATAGCACTATGAGTGACTAATACATGAAATGATGGTATGACCTTGCAATTTGCTTAAACATGTTTAGAGTATCATTATGAACAACTTTGATATTCATGGTTAAGGGTAAATAGGTCATTAAGCCATAGTTTGACCACTGCAGCCACGATAGAGCGCGAGATAGGTTCACCGTAGTTCAGTTATGCTTGTCTGAGCTCTAGGTTGAGCTAGCCATGGCTTCCACCGGCTGTAACGCCATCGTTCCACCCCTGCTAAGCCACCATGGTTGCTGCCATCGTCGCTAGCGCCGATGAGAGATCCCACCAAGTAGTCCAATCGACGCGTTAGGTCACTGGGGATCACCTAGTGAAGATGTCATTATCGGCGAGTTCGCCAGTCGGCGAGCTCTAGCCGCGCCAGTAGCATAGCGCCGCCTGCTCTGTTCTCGTCTCACTGATGCGTGGGTCCTCTGTCAGGCGGGTCCCACCGGTCAGCGGCAGTGAGAGTATAGGATAGTTCATTTAATTCCAGATTTTGTACTGTTTTGTAATATTTGTATCTCCAGTTTTGTAGCTTCAAAAATTGTGAAATAAATTTGGTAGTGTTCCTTAGGAAGTGTAGTATTTAGGAAAAATATAGTCTTGATACTTACAGTAAAAATTTTGGAAGATTTAAATGGAAATTTGAAATGTGTTTTTGAATGCATGCAAATTTGTTTATTTTATATCTAGAGTTACTATGCTCCAAAAACTATGAAATTTTTGTGGTAAGCTATTCTTGTCATGTATGAGCTCTGGTAAAAACTTCAGGGTCAGTACATGAGTAGATTTGTAGTTATAAATTTTCCTTTAATAATTAGGAGATCCTTGTATGAATTTTCATAAATTATTTAGGAATCCAATATTCAAGAAATTTGTTGGAGGTTATCCAAGTACCATAAGGAGGCTAAGAAAAATACAAAATCTGTTTCTTGACACTTTTCACTAAGGTTTTCCATTTATGCTATTTTAAGCCTTTATGCTTTGTCTTTTTTGTATAGAGTGTTTTACTGAATAAAATGGCATGAAACTTTTACAGTAGTCCTTTGGTAGCATTAGTAAGGCACTGTAAATTTTTAAGAATTTATTATGCACATTTGATATATATTTATTATTTAACCTAAGTATTTAAATAAAATAATAAAGGCATTTAAATAAATAGTTTGGGCTTCACCATTATTTTTTCTTGAGTGTATTTGGTGTGCTTAAACTATTGGTAGACTTTGTGTTGTCAAACTTTGAATGATTATATGAAGTAGAAGTATTAGTTACATTGTAATGCGAATTGGAAGGATTCCGGACAGATTCTGGAGTTTGATAAGTTGCATGTTAAAAAAATGATGTTTGCTATAAAAATGGTTAATAACAAAGTTGTAGGTAATTTTATAAGCTTTCTAGAAAGTCTAGGATCACTACATTTGGATAATTAGAACTCCAGTTATGAGTAAAACAAGTAGCTGCTGGTTGTGAAGTAGTAGATGCATTGTCGAAGTAATTAATTACATAATCAAGGAGAGATATGCACCTACTCAGTAAACGTGATGCACTTGTTGTAACTTAAACCACATGCTGATAAGAATAATTGCAAGAATGCATTCTTCATGTATCATCACACCACCTTTGTTAACATATATGCATTCGCAATATCTTATGCCATATTCATGCATCTAGGATCGGAGGAAAAAATAACGTTGCTAGAATTCGACGAGATAGAGGAAGGGGACCAGCAGGAGAATCCTCAAGTCATAGCTCCCGAAGGCGGGGAGCAGAATCCTGAAGAGCTTCCAGAGTGTCCTGACCACCGCCCCACTTCCTTTCTGCGAGGCAAGCCCCGGAGCATTCTAAGTCTCCTAGTATTTTACAATTGATTACTTAAGTACTTATGATTGATGCATTAGGTTATAAGAGTTGAATAAAATCACTTGATGCATATACATTCTTTGTCTAGATATTACACCTTTAACCGGTATAGGTCCAGGATCGAATATATGCTTAGCCATGCTTAGATCGGTAGAAGTCGGGTGATGTCCTGTCACCTGCGAGATATAGGTGGATACCGAAGCACAGTTGGCTATATTTGCTATCGTGGAACAGAACCATGGGGTAAAAGAAAATTGAGGCCGGGCGGAGTTTATGCGTAGGATGACTCATGTGATTTCGCCTGTGCCGATTAAGGACTGTACCGTTGTTGGAACTTCTAACAAGATTGAACGCATGCCTATCACTTAGCTGGCCGGATAACTCATTCCGACCGCGAAGCCGAGTAGCTCAACTCAGGCCGGGACCTGTTCTATTGTGCGCTCCTTACGGGGGGGGCTATTAGACTGAGCCCAAGGGCAGGCTAGGCCTAAACATCCTAGCATCTAGTGTCCTAGATTGTGCGGCGTGGTATGGACCCACGAAATGTGGACCTGAGTTGTACCAAAGGCGACCTAAGGCTGCCTTCACGCGGTATGCCTGGGTTTGTGTTAGGAATAAATTCCCAGCTGGTTGAAATCGATTCGAATCGCCGTCTCTCCTGGATAGTGAGAAACTTGGCTAGCTCCAACATCGTAGTAACTGTGTTACGGAACATGATGGTTCGGATGAATATGGAATTACAATACCTGCTATGGTTACTATTATATGCTTTTAAATTGATATACCACATGTTTGGCATAGGATAGTTGCTAACCTAGAAATGGATAGTTATAATTAACTTGATAAAGGAATCGTAATTGTACAACTAAGTCAATTGCTTTTATGCAAAATGTTGTCAAGTTACCTCCACTTATACAGCCTTGCATAATCCTTGGAGTTGATTTATTTCTGGTTTCTGATGGGTAAGTCTAGCTGAGTACCTTCTCGTACTTAGGGTTTTATTTCCCATTATTGCAGATGGCACTGTGTATCATGGTTATTGTAAGAGTTGCTTCTATCCCGCCATGGATGAGGAGTAAGCCTTGGGTAGGCTTCCTTATTAATCCCTATCTTTGCTTTTGTGGACCGTGATCCTACTTGGCACTGTATCAAACTATGTTAGGAAACTTTATTTTTGAACGTAATTGCTTCCGCTTTATCTATCAAACTCGGTTTGTAATAACTTTTATTCGTACTCTGATGATGAAAAATATATCTGTGAACTTTATGTAATATGTGGCATGTATGTTGAATCCTGTACGATCTTGGTTGTTGTAATCGTTTATCAAGACCCGTCGTGGTACTCGACGGACTACCTAGTTTATATGGGTTCAAGTATGACAGTGCGACCGCTTGTGGGCTGCCCTTATACTTGTACTCTTATAAATTGGTCGGTTCTGCGACAGCTGGTATCAGAGCAAGATTTAACATTAATTGTCACATGTGTATTTAAAACAAAAGTTTTTGTTTTCCAAAAACCCTTCTCTAGCAACTAATAGTTATATTAATAGGTATTTGAAATCTAAAGTGTGCCAATGATCACCTTCCTTATGCCCAAATTAAGGACTATTAGGTGGCTATTTAAGTACTAACATGGGAGTTTCTACTTCGTCGTCCATACGGCGTGCTATTGTATGGATGCCATTCACTTGAATGGTAATGTATAGATCAAATGCCTCTACACCAAGGTAAGATGATGAGTGTATGACCGTAAGATGTGAGCGTACGGTCGGGGAGAGTTAGCTTTGGTATGACTATGTATGCATGCTTGCATGTGTATATGGTACATATTTAATTGTGGGTTTAAATTATTATCGGGTAGCTTGATACGGAAGCATATGTATGGGTATACATATATAGAAGTATTTAAATTTACATTCTGCATATTTCATTATGGGTTTGGGGTTGAAATAAAATTTTATGTAGGTACACTAATAATGAAACGTGTAGCTCGACTAGTTATGATATATATGAGAGAATGTGTGTATGCCATCGTGTCTACCGTTAGAAACAAATTTTTCCTAAGTTTGTGAGGACGTACGGAATGAGCATGCATCATGATAATTACCATTCATATAATTAAATTGTTCCTCCCCTTATAAATTTCTTACTCGGTTATGTAACTCTTATCCATTATGGCATTGTCTCACCAAGAGTACATGTTGATGGTACAGATGGCAGCGCCAGTTGGGAGAGAGAATTTCCTGAATGTTTTCGGAACACCTACCCTCTTGTGGAGAGTTCTGCACTTTGTGGGGTACCATGAGCCACCCCTTTATTATTGGATTGAAGAGTACCTAGAAGGACAGCCATGGTATGAGGTGCCGGCTCACTATACCAATCCTGCACACAACCACCCTTCTGGCAGGAGGGGAAAGCAGAACCGAAAGAGGAAGAGGTGGAGCCTGAGGAAGGAGATGGTCCTATTTCTGACCTCGATAGTGATCATGATGAGGATTAGATCGCGTAGTATTTAGTATAAGTGCCTAATATATCATCATTGGATTTGTAATGGACCTGTAGTTTGGAATTGGTATGGGTAATTTGAACTCATGTAAAATTGTTATTTGCATGACTATCGCACATGCGGTTAAAACTCTAATTCCAGTTGAGCTATCTGAGCTCATGATTTGGATATTAACATGCTACGAGTCCGATGAGCGATCAAATTGGTGATGTCATGTTGCAAGAATGAATTATTATGCCTCTATTTTTATTGTGAATTTGAGAGTTTTCTCTAGTAATTTTCAGTTTGGCATGATTATGATTCGTCTGCAATCTTATGGCATCAACCGATAATCGCTTATTGTTGCAACATCGCAGATGACGCGCACCCATGCTGGAGCTGGTGGTAGCCATGATGGCAATAATGATGACTTACCACCACCGCCGCCACCTGTCCGCTCAGGAGTTCTTTACCCAGTTCTTGGGGAGCCAAAGGACAATGGAAGAAGCTCTGCGCCTCATCACGCAAAACACCGCTCATGGCCACCCGCATCAACCAGGGGTCGAGCCAAATCAGCATAGTACATTCAAGGAATTTTTTGATACGAAGCCTCCTATCTTCAATGTGGCTGAGGAACCACTACAGGCTGACGAGTGGCTCAACACCATTGAGCAGAAGTTTTGTCTGCTAAGGGTCACCAAGCATCTAAAAGCTGAGTATGCTTCTCATCAGCTGCAAGGACCAGCAGGAATCTGGTGGACACATTTCTTAGTCGTCTTTACCTGCTAATGCATGAGTGACCTGGGAACAGTTCAAGCTGGCTTTTAGGGGACATCACATTCCTCTAGGCCTAATGCGCATGAAAGCGGCTGAATTAATGAGGCTCACTCAAGGAACAAAGACCCTCATAGAATATATGCACGCATTCAACAACCTGTCCAGATACGCTCTAGGTTTTGTGGATACTGAGGAGAAAAAGATAGAGAGCTTTAAGCGGGGTCTGGGTACCAAACTGATGAAGACCATGGCCAATTCAAGGTGTGCCATGTACAATGAGTTTATTAGTGATGCTTTGACCCAAGAAAACCACAATAACATACATGACGTTGCTAAGGGTCGCAAGAGGGCATATGAGGTAGGTGCCTCCGGATCTTCACAGTCAAAAGCGCCTATCACAGCTAGGCCACAATTTCATCCACCTGCACCCAAGTTTAGGCCTCCACCACCTAAAGCTCAGAACAGTAGACCTCAGAAACCATTCCGTAAGGCTTTCACTATTGCCTTACCAAAAGGGACTGGCAGTCAGGGGAGCTCCACAGGACCTCAGAATAATCAGCCATGTTTCAACTGCAACCAAATGGGTCATTGGGCCAAGGAATGCCCCCACCCCAAGAAGAATGGCAACCCAAATCAGAACAATCAGAGATAGGCGAACGCAAGGGCACGTCCGGGATACGTGCATTATACCGCTGTTGAGGAAGTGCTCGCTGGAGAAGTTGTCACGGCTAGTATGTTTCTCATCAACAAGCATCCCGCTGTTGTTTTATTTGATTTGGGAGCTTCTCATTCATTTATGAGTCAAGCATTTGCATCTAGACATGATCAGGAAATAATTGAAGTAAGCAAAGGGGGTTATAATATAAGTTCAGTAGGGGGTACTATTGCTACCAAAAAGATAGTAAAAAATGTGCTCATCTCTATACAAGGGAGGGAGTACACAACAGATTTGATAATATTGCCCAGGTTATCTATAAGTGTAATCTTAGGCATGAATTGGATGAAGGATCATGGTGTTCTTATTGACACTAGCACTCGTACTATTATGTTCAGAGAACCCATGGGAGGGAATGCTTTTCTAGTACCACTCTCCCACAATTTTGAACTCCAACATGTAGCTTGTGCTATCCAAACCACCACACTTTGTGATATCCCAGTGGTTTGTGAGTTTCCGGATGTATTTCCAAAGGAATTGCCAGGTCTACCACCTGATAGGGATGTGGAATTTAAGATCGAGTTAGTGCCAGGTATGGCACCCATATCAAGAAGGCCCTATAGAATGCCACCCAATGAGTTAGCGGAACTTAAGGTTCAATTACAAGATCTATTAGACAAGGGTCTTATCCAACCTAGCTCATCTCCGTGGGGATGTCTAGCCTTGTTTGTGAAAAAGGACAAGTCACTGAGAATGTGTGTAGATTACAGACCACTCAATGTTGTGACCATCAAGAACAAATATCCATTGCCCCACATTGACATCTTGTTCGATCAGCTAGCGAAGGCAAAGGTATTCTCCTAAAATTGACTTGAGATCAGGCTACCATCAGATCAAGATCAGACCGGAGGACATACCTAAAACTGCTTTCTCTACTAGGTATGGCTTATATGAGTATTTGGTTATGTCTTTTGGACTAACAAATGCTCCAGCCTACTTCATGTACCTGATGAATTCGGTATTCATGCCTGAGCTCGACAAGTTCGTGGTCATGTTTATCGATGATATATTGATTTATTTAGAAAATGAGTCAGATCATGAAGAGCATCTGAGGATTGTTTTATCTAGATTGAGGGAGCATAAGCTATATGTGAAATTTAGCAAGTGTGAGTTTTGGTTGAGCAAAGTACCTTTCTTAGGTCACATCTTATCAAGGGATGGAATCTCTATAGACCTATCAAAAGTATAAGAGGTCATGGATTGGAAAGCCCCAACTTCGGTTCATGAAGTTCGGAGTTTTCTAGGGTTAGCAAGATATTATCGTCGTTTCATTCTAGATTTCTCAAAGATAGCTAAGCCTATGACCAGACTACTTTAGAAAGATGAGAAGTACAAATGGACACCAGAATGTGAAGCAGCTTTTCACACCCTCAGAACTCTGTTAACTACAGCACCTGTGCTAGCACAACCAGACATTGAAAAGCCTTTTGATGTATTTTGTGATGCATCGGGAATAGGTTTGGGATGTGTGCTTATGCAAGAAGGAAGAGTTATTACATATGCTTCTCGGCAATTGAGAAAGCATGAAGTCAACTACCCTACACATGATTTAGAACTTGTAGCAGTTGTTCATGCATTAAAGATATGGAGACATTATTTGTTAGGACAATATATGTCATATATATACTGACCACAAAAGTCTCAAGTATATCTTTACCCAACCAGAGCTGAACATGAGACAACGAAGATGGTTAGAATTGATTAAGGACTATAATTTAGAAGTGCATGACCATCCAGGTAAAGCTAATGTAGTAGCAGATGCACTCAGTCGAAAGTCTCATTGCAACACTGTAGAAGCATTATTGGAAGATGGATTCAACTTGTTACACCCTGCGGTACTACACAATATCACTGATCAGTTGTTCACTTGAGAGCAAAATCGTAGAGCTGCAGCAGACAGATGTAGGAATAAGTCACATCAAAAGAAAAATGCAAGAGCAAGAGACCAAGCATTTTAGATTGAACGAAAGAGGTGTTTTATGGTTTGAGGACCGACTTGTGGTACCAAAAGACCATAAGCTAAGGAATCAAATTTTAGATGAAGCTCACTCGTCCAAATTGTCTATCCATCCGGGTAGTAGTAAGATGTACCAAGATTTGAAAACTCATTTTTGGTGGACTAAGATGAAGAAAGAGATCGTAGTCTATGTCGCTAGGTGTGATAACTGCAGTAGAGTAAAAGCTGTTCATATGAAATCTGCTGGATTACTTCAGCCATTGCCTATTCCAGGTTGGAAATGGGAGGAAATCAGCATGGACTTTATCATAGGCCTTCCAATGACGCCACAAGGTCACGATTCAATATGGGTTATTGTTGATCGTCTCACCAAGTTAGCATATTTTGTACCAGTTCACACCACATATCACGTGGGGAAGTACACCAAGATGTACGTTTCTCAAATTAGTGAGACTACATGGAGTGCCCTAGGACCATAATCTCAGATCGAGGACCATAGTTCATAGCTCGTTTCTAGGAGCACTTACACCTAGGCTTTGGGAACCAAGCTAATCAGAAGTTCAGGCATACCATCCACAAACTTCAGGACAGACTAGAGCGAGTGAACCAAATCCTAGAAGATTTGCTTACAGCTTGTGTTATATCTTCAAAAGGTTCATGGGAGAAATGGTTACCTTTAGCTGAGTTCTCCTATAACAATAGTTATCAAGCAAGTATCAAGATGGCTCCATTTGAAGCATTGTATGGTAGAAAATGTAGAACTCCATTGAATTGGATTGAGCCTAGTGAAAGGAGATACTTTGGTATTGACTTTATCAATGAAGCTAAAGAGCAAGTACATATCATCCAAAAGCATATGAAGGCAGCTCAATCGAGACAAAAGAGTTATGCTGGTAGAAGAAGGAGACCACTGACTTTTGAAGTGGGTGACTATG
This sequence comes from Miscanthus floridulus, assembly GCF_019320115.1. Lineage (NCBI taxonomy): Eukaryota > Viridiplantae > Streptophyta > Magnoliopsida > Poales > Poaceae > Miscanthus > Miscanthus floridulus. The sequence continues at coordinate 20,164,998 of NC_089585.1, read as the reverse complement.
TATACTTGAAAGTATCACCCATGAAAGGGGTGAAGAGATTTGGGATGAAAAAGAAGCTTTCACCTAGATATGTGGGGCCATACAAGATTTTGGAACAGAAAGGAAATGTTGCATATAAGTTACAACTTCCACTAGAGATGAGTGCAATATTTGATGTCTTCCATGTTTCTCAGTTGAAGAAATAGTCTTCGAGTACCTAAAGAAGCTATTGCACCCACCAATGTGCGGCTTCAATCGGATTTGACCTATGAGGAAAAGCCAATTCGAGTATTAGAGGAGATGGAAAGAGTGACACGGAGTAAGATTATTAAGTTCTATAAGGTGGTGTAGGAACAATCATAGTGAACAAGATGCTATGTGGGAAAGAGAAGATTATTTATGAGAAGTTTATCCCGCCTTTTTCCAGGAATGGTAGGTCTTGCAAATCTTGGGATGAGATTTTTATAAGGGGGAGGGGCTGTAACACCTTGGGTGTTAGCCTTGCATAACTTGACTTGCATAACATGAGCATGAGCATGAAGCATTCATAAACAAGCATTTACAATTGAAACATTGGATTGAAACATCTGCAACATTTGCTTGTTATCGCATGTTTCCTTGAACATATGCAATTTTTCTCATTATTTCATGTCTCCATGTGTATATGCATATGATCATGAGTGTACACATGTACTTGGTGGATGTAAGTCACACAAACATGTAGCAACACCTAGGTTAGCAAATAGGACATGGTTCATGAAGTCACCTTGCATGAACCAACACTTAAGATTTCATGTGATTAAACTAAATAGCACTATGAGCGACTAATACATGAAATGATGGTATGACCTTGCAATTTGCTTAAACATGTTTAGAGTATCATTATGAACAACTTTAATATTCATGGTTAAGGGTAAATAGGTCATTAAGCCATAGTTTGAAGTGTATCATCTTTTAAATGTGACATGTTTGACCAAGTTTGAACTAGGTGTTAGAGACCTTGCATGGAGGTGGTCACTAAAGCAAAGTTGTAGTATTTGATATAAGGAACAACTTTTATTTTTGGGTCATTGAATGATTCAGCTCCTAACATGTTTGAAATTGGATCACAAGAATCAACAAAACAACAATTTCAACACTTAACAAAAATTTCTAAGTCAAGTTCACCGACAGTGCTGACAGGCCTGACCTTGGTCATGATTTTACTTCAGTTTTGGTTGCGAATTAGCACAAGTTCATTGAACAAGAATTGTAGATGGTACTTAGGACTACAACTTTTATTTTGGAATCATTCACTGAATGGCTTTGTATCGAGAGATAATTCAAATGAAAAACCCGCTGTCAGGCATCACATCACGAGTCTGAAACTAACTGAATCGCTCGGCTCAGTGGCCGACTGTCGCTAGGACAGGGCCACCGCGTGGAGGCAGCGATGGCCACGTGTCGCCGATGCCCTGCCCCGTGCGGCAAGGCCGGCCAGAGCGAGCCTTTAACACGCTAGCGCTCGCCCTGCTCCTGTCCACGCCTTCATTTTCCTTTCCCGGCTCCTCCTTCGCCGTTTCGCAGCACCCGCATCAGCTGCAGCCTTGGCACCGGGCGCCAGCCATCGCCGTTGATGGCACCAGCTCGCACCTAGCTACTCCATCACCACCGCAGCACTCCACCACCACCCCTAGCAACCCACTGCTTCCCCTAGTGCCCGCTGATAGAGCTCGGTAAGCTCCAGCACCGCATGCAAGCTCACCAGAGCTCCGCCGCCACCTCCATCGCCGTGGTCAGACCTAACCCGACCACTGCAGGCCACGATAGAGCGTGAGATAGGTTCACCATAGTTCAGTTATGCTTGTCCGAGCTCTAGGTTGAGCCAGCCATGGCTTCCACCGGCGTAACGCCATTGTTCCGCCCCGCCGAACCACCATGGCCGCCGCCATCGTCGCTAGCAGCCGACGAGAGGTCCCACTAAGTAGTCCAATTGACGTGTTAGGTCACGGGATCACCTAGTGAAGATGTCATTACCAGTGAGTTCACCGTCTGCGAGCTCTGGCTGCGCCAGTAGCATAGCGCCGCCTGCTCTGTTCTCGTCTCACTGAAGTGTGGGTCCTCTGTCAAGCGGGTCCCATCGGTCAGCGGCAGTGAGAGTATAGGATAGTTCATTTAATTCCAGATTTTGTACTGTTTTGTAATATTTGTATCTCTAGTTTTGTAGCTTCAAAAATTGTGAAATAAATTTGGTAGTGTTCCTTAGGAAGTGTAGTATTTAGGAAAAATATAGACTTGATACTTACAGTAGAAATTTTGGAAGATTTAAATGGAAATTTGAAATGTGTTTTTGAATGCTTGCAAATTTGTTTATTTTATATCTAGAGTTACTATGCTCCAAAAATTATGAAATTTTTGTGGTAAGCTATTCTTGTCATGTGTGAGCTCTGGTAAAAATTTTAGGGTCAGTGCATGAGTAGATTTGTAGTTATAAATTTTCCTTTAATAATTAGGAGATCTTTGTATGAATTTTCATAAATTATTTAGGAATCCAATATTCATGAAATTTGTTGGAGGTTATCCTAGTACCATAAGGAGGCTAAGAAAAATATAAAATTTGTTGCTTGACACTTTTCACTAAGGTTTTCCATTTATGCTATTTTAAGCCTTTATGCTTTGTCTTTTTTGTATAGAGTGTTTTACTAAATAAAATGGCATGAAACTTTTACAGTAGTCCTTTGGTAGCATTAGTAAGGCACTGTAAATTTTTAAGAATTTATTATGCACATTTGATATATATTTATTATTTAACCTAAGTATTTAAATAAAATAATAAAGGCATTTAAATAAATAGTTTGGGCTTCACCATTATTTTTTCTTGAGTGTATTTGGTGTGCTTAAACTGTTGGTAGACTTTGTGTTGTCAAACTTTGAATGATTATATGAAGTAGAAGTATTGTTACATTGTAATGCGAATTGGAAGGATTCCAGACAGATTCTAGAGTTTGATAAGTTGCATGTTAAAAAATGATGTTTTTTTGTAAAAATGGTTAGTAACAAAGTTGTAGGTAATTTTATAAGCTTTCCAGAAAGTCTAGGATCACTGCATTTGGATAATTAGAACTCCAGTTATGAGTAAAACAAGTAGCTGCTGGTTGTGAAGTAGTAGATGCATTGTCGAAGTAATTAATTACATAATCAAGGAGAGATATGCACCTACTCAGTAAATGTGATGCACTTGTTGTTACTTAAACCACATGCTGATAAGAATAATTGCAAGAATGCATTCTTCATGTATCATCACACCACCTTTGTTAACATATATGCATTCGCAATATCTTATGCCATATTCATGCATCTAGGATCGGAGGAAGAAATAACGTTGCTGGAATTCGACGAGATAGAGGAAGGGGACTAGCAGGAGAATCCTCAAGTCGCAGCTCCTGAAGGCGGGGAGTAGAATCTTGAAGAGCTTCCGGAGTGTCCTAACCACCTGCCCCACTTCCTTTCTACGAGGCAAGCCCCGGAGCATTCTAAGTCTCCCAGTATTTTACAATTGATTACTTAAGTACTTATGATTGATGCATTAGGTTATAAGAGTTGAATGAAACCACTTGATGCATATACATTCCTTGTCCAGATATTACATCTTTAACCAGTATAGGTCTAGGATCGAATATATGCTTAGCCATGCTTAGACCGGTAGAAGTCGGGTGATGTCCTATCACCTACGAGATATAGGTGGATACCGGAGCATGGTTGGCTATATTTGCTATCGTGGAACAGAACCATGGGGTAAAAGAAAACCGAGGCCGGGCAGAGTCTATGCGTAGGATGACTCATGTGATTTCACCTGTGCCGATCAAGGACCAGTACTATTGTTGAAACTTCTGACAAGATTGAACGCTTGCCTATCACTTAGCTAGCCGGATAACTCGTTCCGACCGCGAAGCTGAGTAGGTCAACTCAGGCTGGGACCTGTTCTATTGTGCGCTCCTTATGGGGGGCGATCAGACTGAGCCCAAGGGTAGGCTAGGCCTGAACATCCTAGCATCTAGGTGTCCCAGATTGTGCGGCGTGGTACGAACCCGTGAAATGTGGACCTGAGTTGTACCAAAGGTGACCTAAGGCTGCCTTCGCACGGTATGCCTAGGTTTGTGTTAGGAATAAATTCCCAGCTGGTTGAAATCGATTCGAATCACCGTCTCTCCCAGATAGTGAGAAACTTGGCTAGCTCCAACATCGTAGTAACTATGTTATGGAACATGATGATTCGGATGAATATGGAATTACAATACCTGCTATGGTTACTATTGTATGCTTTTAAATTGATATACCACATGTTTGGCATAGGATAGTTGCTAACCTAGAAATGGATAGTTATAATTAACTTGATAAAGGAATCATAATTGTACAACTAAGTCAATTGCTTTTATGCAAAATGTTGTCAAGTTACCTCCACTTATACAACCTTGCATAATCCTTGGAGTCGATTTATTTCTGGTTTATGACGGGTAAGTCTAGCTGAGTACCTTCTCGTACTCAGGGTTTTATTTCCCATTGTTGCATATGGCACTGTGTATCATGGTTATTGCAAGAGTTGCTTCTATCCTGCCGTGGATGAGGAGTAAGCCTTGGGTAGGCTTCCTTATTAATCCCTATCTTTGCTTTTGTGGACCGTGATCCGACTTGGCACTGTATCAAACTATGTTG